>NC_081408.1:160848646-160913646 GCF_030272615.1 Cryptomeria japonica | reverse complement strand
AGTCTATGCACATAACTAACCATTTCAAATATTATTCCACATAGATCTCTATCTCTTCTATTCCTAATGGACATTCTTACAACTTCTAAAGAATAAAACATATTATTTTATTACAAGCTCATAATCTCGACTACCTCATCATATTATCCTATTACATAAGAATACATGGTACAAGTACATAGCCTCCTTTACATTTACAATGTCATCATGAATCAATATAATATCTCGATACATATAAATCAGCTTTGCCTAAAGAAGAACCATAGAGTCCATACAAATCTACAACTGCCCATTCTTTTCCATATTTCAAAGACAACTAATATTAAGGATTTACATCTTTCAATCAAATCATACATGATCATTAACATATCCACTACCATCCAGAAGATATACACAAGATAATCTAATCATATCACTCAACCATTTAAATCCTATCTAATCTAGATTTACATACACATTGAATATTCATTTACAATTATTCTTTTCAATATATTTCATTATAAAATCAACCTACTACAAGTCCTAATACATATGTGCACAAGAAATTAATTTCATAGTTTTCTTACTATTACATCTATCCCAAGATACAAAAACACATGATATCGATTCCAATTTCATAGATTATGCTCCAAAGATCCTTCCAAATGATGAGATAATATAATTCCATATCCATGCACTCAAGCATCCAATGAAGAACATCCCAATGGAAGAAGGCATTCAACCACTCATCCATGTGGAACCAAATAGGATCCACACCCCATGCTAGGAGATGACATGGGTTTCCAACTCACACTCAAGACCTAGGTTGACACCTAACAACTAAGGGACTCAACAAGGCAACAACAAGATAACAACTAAGAACACTAACCAAAACACATCACAAAGCTAAACCTAAATCAATAAACTCCCAGAGGCATAATCAACAATAAATGCATAAGGATAATGGACACATGCAGGGAAGAGTGTCATCACATGATATCCTAACAAAGAAGGGGCCATGCATACCTTTATAGACATATGGAGCCATCTCCACCTTGGAGCCGATCAAGGGAGATTGATTTACCTCTCCAACGGTCTTCCCAAGCTCATTTTGAGTCAACACTCAAGGGATATGAGGTGGGGCACCATAAAATAATTCAATTACCTTGATTAGATGAATTCCTAATTAACCAAACCCACTAATCATGTATTATGGTTATCACTTGAAATTAAACATAAACTCTTCATGTAGTTCCATGACAGTTCTAGACCCTAAGTATCCCCTCTAGGAACCTCTTAGAGCATATTGCTCATGACCCTGGTCCTAAACATGCAAGAGCCCACTCTCCCAACCATGGACCATAACCTTAGGGTGAACATAACAACACCATCACATGAACATTGATTCTAAATCATAAATGATAGCAATAAAAATCCACAAAGACTATACATCAAGAATCAAGCCTTCAAGATCATAATACCAAATTGCAACCATAATCAAAAGCCTTAAGAAGGAGAAATACATACAAATAGAGGCTAAACATCATGGCAATAGATTTGTACAATCCTCTACAACAATACACATCACATCCTCTCTCTAGAGCAACAATAAATCTAACCTCAAACAACAAGGATTCACCCAATTTGATGGAGCAACAATACAAAACCTCAACAAAAAAGTATAAAACATCTTTTCGCAGCTCAAAGGAATCCAATTACAGAAAATTTAAATAGCTCAATGCCCCAAAAATATCAAACACATCATATCCAATCCTCTAGAGTTAAAATAGATCAAAAAAACCCAATGAAGAAGGGGCAAAACTATCAAAACATATACCGATACTAGTTTAGCGCTTTTGCACCTAAACAAAACCCTGAGGAACTCAAAATTGCCCAGATTTGATCACTGACTTAGAAAAGGCATAAAACCAACCCAAAAAGTCCCAAAAACCAAAATAAAATCAAACCAAGGCTTTATTAAGGCCAATGAGACACAAATACAACAATTGATCAACATCTGCCAATATTATCTTACAAAATCTGAGACACAACACAACTTCTTCCTAAACTTCCAAATCAAAATAATAAATGATATGAAGAGATTCTAAATCACAATACACAAGGCAAGAAACCCTCAATAACTCCAAATCAAAACCACAAACATCCGTAGGAAATTCCAAATCAACAATGTTTCAAAAGAGCTTTTGTAGCAATACACATTCTCACAAATCATATATAAACCTTTTCCCAAATTAATCTTTCAAATTTAATGAAAAATAGAATGATTATTCATTTCCGAAACTCCCCAAACAATTGATTACAAACAATGGCTAGCAATCTTTCCTAAAGCAAAACTGAGAATAGGGCATCCAAAAAGAGACCTAAAAATTGCAACAATGGCATATGAAATCTGATGAAGAGAACTTCCAAATCTAAGCACGAATCCTTCAAAATAATTCTGAGTAATCTCCAAGAAGCCAACCAACTAACCCCCATGAATGCTCAAGAAGACAAATAAAAATAAACACCCAAAACATTGGAAAATGACAACCAATAAAAACATTTGATTCAACTATAAAATATACCTACCCAAACATAAATTCAAGGAAAACAATATTTAATATAATTTACTTACCTGAAATAATCCATCCAATCACAAGACGAGGAGGTAAAATATATAATATTTAATTAACCATATAGCAACAAGAAAAATATTTATTTATTAATAATAATCAACCCCCAATGGTAAATGCATAAATTAATTAAATAGAAGTCAATATGGATAAAATCCAAGGGCTAAATAATATATCAAATAAAATTGTATAAATAACTTCCACAACAATTAATTAATTAAATAACAATAAATAATTAAATCAAATCAAATAAAAAATTAATCATAATTATAATAAATCAAAGGCAATACAAATAAATGCTCTATTTAAATGTAAAACCACAAATAATATAAATAAACAAACAAATAATTAAATAACAATATCCTCACATTGATAAATCCCAAGAGGGCCAACCATAACAAGGAGTAGGCAAATAAATAAAAACAAATAAATAAATGTATGGACATACACAATACTCAACTAGTAATTAAATAATAAATAAATAAATAATCAACTAAACAATATATCACTTAACCAAATTAAATAAATATCAAAGCACAAATAAATCAATTAAGTATTAAGCAAATATATTAAGTTCAATAATCATTAATCAAGACAATTCAAATAAATATTAAATAATCATCCATATAATCAAGTATCAAATAAATTAACTATTGTATCAAATATATTAATTAAATATTAATCACATACTCACAACACCTTAAGGTAGTCCAACAAAAGGGTCGAACATTGAGACAAGACTCTAGCCACCAACTTGTGTCACAACACAAAAGACAAGGTGAACAACTTAAGCCTAGAGTGTAAGAGGAAAACACATGCTATCTCTGATAACTTGCCATTGGGATAAAGACATGCTTAGACCTATGAGACCAAGCACCAACTTGTGCCACAACACAATTGACAAGGTGAAAAACTTAAGCATAGAGTGTAAGAGGGAAACACATGCCATCTCTGACAACTTGCCATTGGGATAAAGACATGCTCAAACTTGTGAGATCAGGTGGAGTCAATGGCTGGTACCTGCAATCCTGCAACCACCGATAACACAACATATGCAACAATATATATATGTATATATATGTATATGCATATATATATATATATATATATATATATATATATATATATATATATATATATATATGTATATGTATGTATGTATGTATGTATGTATGTATGTATGTATGTATATATGTATGTATATATATATATGTATGTATATATGTATGTATATATATATATATGTATGTATGTATATATATCTATATATATATATGTATCTATATGTGTGTGTGTGTGTGTGTGCTCACAATGAGTATTATGACATCGTCCCTATCATCAAGACACTAGAAGAAAATCATAATCATCATACCATCAACTCAATCACTATCATATTCATGGAATGGGGTTAGCATAATCAAGATTCCATTATAACCTCCTAAGCAATATAATCCATACATGAATAGGGAGTGCATAAGCCTGATCAACGTATTAGTCTAGGACATAACTTCATCTATATTAATCATAATGATTACTCTATTGTCAAAGAGACTATCAAATCACAAATCTAAAAGTGTATATCACACCCTCTCATAAAGGATGAGACAGGGAGACGTACTACAAAAATCCAAAATACAACACATAGGAGTCAAACTTTTGATGCCAAGTTTTAGGAGACTTTTCCAGACCATAGAGAGATTTCTTCAACAAGGTACAAACAATGTTATCTTTACCTTTCTCAATAAAATTCTCTAGTTGTGACATGTAAATTTCCTCCTCCAAATCACCTTGAAGGAATATTGTCTTCACATCCATCCACTGAACTTCTAAGTCATAAGCTAGTATAAGTGATAACATGAATTGAATGGGTGTCGACTTAGATACAAGAGAGAATTTTTCTCAATAATCAATTCTCTCCACTTGAGAATTCCCCTTTATGACCAATCATCTTTTATAATTCTCAACACTACTATCTGGACATGTTTTCTTTTGGAATACCCATTTATATCTAATAGGTTTCCATCCTTTAGGAAAAGGTACTGGATCTCATCTAGCATTCTTCTTCAATGTAGCCATTTTTTATTAATGGCTTCCATTAGAGAATCTAAATCACCCATACCAAAAGCCTCTCTAATAGCCCTTGGCTCCTTAGTGTTAGCAATCATAGCAAATATGGAATTGGAATCCAACAAAGAATATCCAAAACTTTCTAGTAAATAACCATATCTATCAGGTCACTGCCTATCATGGGTAGACCTCCTCAATTGTTTATATTGAGGTTCTTTTTCTTCTTCAAAAAATTTAGAGCTACTTGATCTCTATTCATCATCAAGTCTCACAGGAGCATGTATTTCATTTCTTATAGGATATGGTACTTGAATTGCCTCCTCTTCTATTTATCTTCCTTCTCTAGTTGCAAATCAATAGTTGAAGCTTTCAACTCACAAAATATCATATTTCTACTATAGAGAACCTTCTCTACAACTACATCCAAAATCTTGTAGCCTTTCATAAAGACACCATAGTTGATAAAGATACACTTAACCACCGTTTTCTCTAATTTTGACCTTTTCTCACTTAACCTTTTGCAGTCTTAGGTACCTAGAAAGAATAAGCATCAGAAATTGAAATGTCTTATTTTTTTCTTCATATCATGGTGAGATGAAGAATCCAAAATCCTTTTCTTGGACTTAACAAAAGCACTATTACACTGTATCATGCATGTATCCAACATATACAAGTTGTGAATCTAAAAACCCTTAGCAAGAACAATATATCCTCTAGTCATCTTATGTCCACTACTTGAAAAAATAATTTACACATCCACATCACTTATCTTGCTAAATAAAAATAGGTGATGTATCAAATGAGGGATATATAGTACACCATCAATTCCCATCGTTCTTCCATCAGAGAATTGGATACTATCTCTTCCATGGCCAATGACCTTGAAGTGGGAGTCATCACCCATATACACCTTCCCACCATAAAACTCTTCGCACTTTGAAAGCCAACCTCTTTGATAGATCATGTGGAAAGAGAGACCTAAATCTATGAGCCACACATCTTTTGATGCATGTGTTTCCAAGGATATGACAAAAGAATTTACTTCATCTTGAGATGTTTTTTAAGTCAAAATTTGAGAAATCCTTTTTACCTTTCTTTTTTATCTCCTCACACTCTTTTCAGAAATGACCAAATTTTTTGTACTTCCAATATTTTACCTTATAATTTTAACTAGGAGACTTAGATCTTCCTAGAGAATCGGATTTACCTTTCTTTCCTTTTGTCTTTCTTTTCTCCATTGTTCCATTGTGAGAAACTAGGGCCCCCTTAGCAATATCAGGAAGATTTTGTTTGCATCTCTTCAAATAGAAATGAAGAAACCACATCCTGTAGTGGTTTATGTGCTTCCACTGCCTATCACAAGGTGATATAATGAGTCTAGCAAATAACATAACAAAAGCATGCATTTTTCTTGATCATAAATCTTGATAGCAACATAATTTAGTTGAGAAACCACCATATTAAATGCATTCATGTGATCACGAAAAAATTATCCTTCATCCATTTTCAATGAATACAACTTCTTTCTTAGGATTAACTTATTTAGCAAGGATTTTACCTAATAAATATAAGTAATGTGTTTCCAAATTATAGCTACAATAATCTCCTCTTGAACATTCAAGAGCACAAATCCAACCAAATAGATTCTCATCACATACCCTTATATTTTTGATTCATTGTACCCCATACATTTTGCACTATAGTTTGAGGTTTCATCAAAGAAATTGTAGCCTATAAATATTTATTCATGAGCATGTCCTTTAATTTGAGATTCCACAATTCAAATTTTTTTAAATGAAACTTCTCCATCTCTATTCTACTAGACGTGCTTTCCATATCAATCCTACAACAAGGTTTTGTAGCATCCTAAAATTGTGACACTTGCAATTTCGACTACATTTCAGTCTTCACGATGGCGACGCAACACGCAACCTGAATGGAGACCCCGAAACCTGTTTATGACACTAAAAACTGCATTTTCTAGCACCCTAGCTTGAACCTCCTTTGCACCCTGCTATCCCGGGAGGTGGGACCAGAGTGCCCAGTGCCCTGGTCCCCTAGGACCATGGCGCCCAGCGCCCTGGTCCTTGGCCCTATTTTGGGCCCGGTCTCCTTTGGGACTTCGGGTCTTTTTGTTTGCAAATTGGAAAATAAACTTTCCTGGTCGGCCTAAGGTCAGGAAAATCAGTCTATCAGCCCTAATTGACAAGTATATAAACTACATTTTCCTCTCTCATTTGGACATATACATACATGACGGAAAAGTAGTGGAAACTATACTCAAACATTCAAACATTCAAGCATTCTTTCAAGCAATTGATCATTCCAAGTCTCCATTCAAGGCTAAGTGTTGCATTCAAGACAAGGATTCAACCATTGAAGAGGAGATCACATACTACTACAACATACAACAAACAACAACATCTATACCTTCGCACATAAGGATACAAACATCCTTACAACAAGGTATTAGTACTTGTTTTACATTACAATCATTTACATTTACAACAATTTCTCATTTCTTGGTTAATTCCAAAACTGGGGTTTGACCTAAAGGCAAACCCCTAATCCCTAACCCCCCAATCGTCTTCGCTTTTCTGTGTGTAGGTTGCAGGTACGTGGCTGAAATTGAAGATATGGAATCCTTGTGCAGAGACGAACAGATCCCCCTTCGTTTCACGGATTTTTTGGAGGACCGTGTGCACGCCGGGCGCCATCGTCCCGTCAACTTTTGCTCAAATTTGCAGGACAGCGCCGTATCGACATTTTATAGCTAATTCCAGGTCCGCAGCTTCATCCTATATCCCTAACTCAGTTTATAAGCGAATCTTTCTCACTTTCTATGTATTCCTAGCTTAATTCTTCTATCAACATTCTTTACAAAAGAGGGTAGCCTTGCTATCTTAACCCTTGAAACGCATTTAGCATCCAATCTTGCATTGTGTGGGATTGGATCTTGTGGGTTTCAACCCCTCTTTTGAATGTAAAGTCTCCCAAGTGAAAACCATCAACCCTAGCAACCTCCCTTCTCTCTCCTTGGAGTTGGATGAGGGGAGAGCAACTAGGGTTCGATCAATTTTCCACTTTACATTTTGGTGAACCCGACATGAACATCCTTTCTATTTTTTCATGCTTAGATCTAAAAATTGGATTCCTTGATTACATTTCCATGTTTGATCTTTTGCAAATTTTAGAGGTTGATTGCATAAAAACCCTAAAATTTTCTTTTTAGTAATTGAACTTGTGAAATGTTTAATTATTAATGCTTGTTTCAGATCTGCCCTTCTATTGCAAATTATCAATTCATATCTGTGCTTTAATTCTGAAAATTAAGTGGTTAGGTGTCAAAACCCTAATTTTTTAAACCCTCTTGATTCAACCTTTGTCTGACAATTTCACTGATCAAAACATTTCCAAATCAGCTGTAACTTTGGATTCCACAATAAAATCACAATATCTTTCATCCCTGAAAATTTGGAAAAAAGTTGCGAGGACCGTGTGCACTCCGAGCGCCATCGTCCCCGACATTTTTTCCTAAATTTCGGGAGCTAGATCTTACTGTATTTTCCTGCTAAAATCCAGAATTTTGGCTGATTTTATCAATTATAACACTTTCAAAATTACAGTCAAAGTTGGTCTTGTGATTGCTTGGTTTAGGGCTTCTAATCATTCAAAAATTGTTGAAATTGAAATTTTGTGTCAAAATTGTGTTCTTATTGTCCTAAATCTGAAAAGTGTGTTTGCATTCATTCGAAATTTTAGTGCTTTATTCAAATTCTTGCAATTTGTGACTTTTGAAATTAAAAGCTTAATTACAACAACTTTGATTTCCACTTTCAAAATTGAATTTTGCGTGAAATTGAGTCAATTTTTAAAATCCAAAACTTGCATTGCTTTTGACATTCCCTCTAAAATCATAAAATTCAAAATTTTAGTTTCCCTCTCTGTTTCAAAATTCAAATTTTGCATTTTTCGACAATCTTGGTAGGGTTCAATTTTGAGATTGCAACTTTAATTTGGCCTATCTACAAATCGTAAAATCACTCAATTTTTTCAGATTAGCTCTAAAATCATCATAACTTTCATCCCTGCAAATTTTGAAAAAAGTTGCAAGGACCGTGTGCACTCCGAGCGCCACGGTCCCGGACATTTTTTCCGAAATTTTGGGAGATTGTCGTGATTGCATTTAACAGCTTAAATCTGGGAGATTGGCTGATTTTATTGAAATTTGCTACCTCTAAATTCAAAAAATCTTCTCTCCTTCTCTAGTGCATGAATTTTACAACAATAAGCCCTACTTACACTATTCCTGTTAGATGAAGCCTTAGAATTAAGTCTTTCCAAGGATTAATTACTGAGGAGATGGAACCTAATTTGAATAGCCTTTTTAACGAGGACATGGGTAATTCCTCTAATCCTCCTAATGATAAAGAAGCTCTCCATGAGGTTTCTGTAGAACAACTTTCAAAATTGGATAATCAATTTGATGATTTTCACCAATGGATGTCTCATGAGTATCCTGATAGTCAAGCTCTTCCTTTAATTGAGGGTCTAAAACGCATGCTTCAAAGTGATAAGAATGGAATTGATATTTTGCGTGGTATTGCACACATTGTGGATTCGAATGTGATGCCTATAAAGAGTTGTGCTGAAACTTTAGGTTATACACAACCTCCTACACAAGTCAATCATTCTATTCCTTTGACAACTTCTATTGCTAGCATACCTACCTTTACATCAAACATAATGGCTACTTCTATACAAGACATTCCTCCTGTGATTACCAGTCATGGGGGCAATCCTTCTTCTTCAATTAATCCTCTTCCTTCATTTAATCCAACTTCTTCATTTATTCCTTCAATGAGTGTTCCTATTACATCTCCACAAATGAACATGACGCAAGGGGGCAATTCATTTAACCATTCCATTCCTCCTTGTAGTGTTCCTCCTGTCCAATCATCTCCTATGACTAACTATCATAGAGTCCCACCACCTTACTCTCTACCTTCTTTCAATAACATAACACCTCCATCTCAATCTAACACATCTAATATGAATTCTTTGACTGAAGTGACCATTAACAATCTTGCACAAACTGTCTCTTCTTTACAGCAACAAATTGCCTCTATGAATCAATCTAAGTTTAGTGTGCCCACATTTGATGTTGCGAGCCCACTTTCTCTTGACATTGTTCGAGCTATCCCTCCTAAACATGTTGAAATCCCACATTTGGAGCTTTATAACGGTAAAGGAGATCCTCTAACACATGTTAAGACTTTTCAAACAATATGTACTGATTTTGCTTATGACCAAAGGTTGCTTGCGAAACTATTCACTAGAACATTAAGAGACAAAGCCCTACAATGGTATTGCTCGTTGCCTTCTTATTCTATTACTTCTTTCGAACAACTTGCAAATGCTTTCATTCAACAATTTCAAAACAATATAAGTCCTAAAGTTACTTTGATTGATTTAATGCATTGTAAACAAGGTGTTAAAGAAAAAGTGACTGATTTCATTGGTAGATATAAACATTTGTATGCTCAAATTTCTTTTCCAGTGCCTAACAATGATATTCAAAGAATCTTTATTTCTAATTTACAAAAAGATATTCGAGACAAACTTCTGTTTTCTGAGTTTACTTCTTTCCAACAGTTGTGTGCAACTCTTCACAATTATCAACTGAATGTGAGTCAAATGGAACAATCACATCCTATGGCTCCAAGTGATAAGGGTGATAGCAGTCAACAACCATTTGGGAAGTTTAAACCGAACAGAGATTCCATCAAATTCAATGAAAACATCATCAACAACAATGTGAATGCAGCATCAGGTGTGCCTCCTATTTCTAAATTTTTCAAGAAAGAAAGAAAGTATACTCCTTTGAATGAATCATTGCATAGTATTATGAATAAGTTATTGGAACAAAATGTGCTTACTCTTCCTCCTATAAGGCAAATTGATCCTGGAAAGATTACTTCACCTTATTTTGATAACAAATCTTTTTGTCAATTTCATCGTCAACCTGGGCATGATACTGAAAAATGTTTTGCTTTAAAGGGTAAAATTCAAGATTTGATTGATAATAATACTATCTTTGTTTCTAGAGTGAATGATAAAGGCAACACATCTGTAGCTCCTCCTAACCAAAATCTTCAAATTTTTACTGATCCATTACCTTCTCATACCTCTAATGCGATTGAGGCTAATGATTCCTCTTTCTCATCTGATGGTCTTGTGTCTATGACTCCGAATGTGATTAACTTTGTAGAGCAGCAAGAAAACCCTAAAGAACCTTCCATCACATTTGATTCTAGTGAAACTATCAGGGCACCTGATGGTCCTTTATATATAGTTGCAAAAGTCAAGAATACACCTTGCCGTGGAGTGCTTATTGATCCTTCGTGCATGGTTAATGTTATTACTGAAGAATTTCTTTTTACTTTGCAATTGAATCAAGTGATCTATGACAAAATGGATGTGATTGTGAAATTATTTGATGCATTTTCTTCTCCTGCAATTGGTTCTATTACATTACCTATTGAGGTCCATAACAAATCCCTTGATGTGAACTTTGCTATTATTCCTTCATCCGAACAATTTCGTGTGAAGCTAGGCTATCCTTGGCTATCTTCCATGAAAGCTATTGCTTATCCTATTCACAAATGTTTTAAATTTCCCCATAATGGTGAAGTTGTTACTGTCAATCATAGTCTCTTTAAACCAGCTGAAAGAACTTCTAGTGTTCCTATTGATTACTTTTGGCCTAAACAATTCCAATCTCTTCCTCCACGAAGTGATCATCTTTTCAAATCTTATCAAAAGTGGAAAATAGATATGATCCTATCTCTAAGTGAACCTAGAACACCCAAACTTGATATTCCTATCGTTCTTGAGAAGGAAGTTCTTCCTTTGAAAGATAAAACTAATGTCTTTCCTCAAGAAGATTCTCATCCCATCCCTATGGACGTGACTATGTCTATGCCTAATAAACCTTCTAAAAGTAGACCTATACCTCCTCGTCATGATGGACTTGGTCTTCTTCCTAAACCAAAAATTCCTCCTTTATATGGAGCGGTTCCTCCTCTTGCCTTTTATAGAGATAAGAGACCTTCTTCTTCTCCTATTATCTAGCCTAAGAGACCACAACCTAAACACCCAAGTGATAAGGATGAGAACATTCCTCCTCCTCAATCTTCTCCACTTCCTACTAAGACTAGACGAAATCGTTCTGCACGTGAACACCGACGAAAGCGTCATCTTAGAGCTCAAGCAGCTGCTTCTCAAACTTTACAATCTTTAAAAACACCTTCAACAAGCATTATTCCATTTTCTCCAAAATCTCCTAAACATAAGATGCATGATGGTCTTGATCCTGTGCGGGTTAAAGATCCTATTTTTATAAATCTTGATGATGAAAATGTTATTCATGATGAACATGTTACTCCTCTTGCTTCTGATAGTGAATATGAACTTGTTGATATTGATAACCATTTATCTAATGAATTTTCTAAAGCACTTATCATAGCTCCTAGACAAGAACAATGTGGCTTGGAACATGAACATAGCCCTTGTTTGGATCTTGTGATAGCTCCATCTGCTGTGTTGGATGTTCCTCCTCTAGTGTGTTCCCTACCTTCTCGAAACATTGATCAGCAAGATCGGGGAGTAGATGACGTGCTAGACTAGTTACATTAGCATAGCAGATTCTCTCCTCCTCTCTTTCGTTACTTCTTCTATATGTTATTCTCATTCTTCTATTTGTTGTCCTTAGTGTTGTCTACTTGAGGATGATGCAAAGCATTGAGATCTCTTTTGGTCTCTGTCATGTTGACTCAAAAGACACATGTGTTCCCTTCTTCTAGGTGACCTTCCTTGATTGGGGAATGAAGAACAATTATGCATACATACATATGATATATATACATGAATTATCATACAGCATACTGACCCCAAGGAAAGCGAAGTCACTTTGTGCTTTGTGTCTATTATCCTTGGGTTTATCTCAGACTTGGGGGCTAAATCTTTGTGATAACGTGCTCCTTCCCTTCTCATTTCTTATGTGTATCACTACGTTAAAACAATCACCCCCGTTGAGGCGTGTGCGATCGCTTTAACGTAGGGGGGCATACACCTTGTCTATCCTTTCAAGATACTTGAAAATTTCTTGGCGAACTTAGCTTTGCCTTGAAAATTTTTGGTATTTCTCTTGCATGACTCATAGTGAGGGAACCTTACTACTGACAGTCATGGTTCTCCCTCGTGATCTTCCCTTTTACTTTGTCAATCAAAGTTGTAAGATCCTTAGTCCACTGGGGGCTTGGTGTATCTTGCCTCCTTGACGTGGTGAAAGTCTTTCAATGTTGTTTCCTTGTACTTTATCGGAAGTATGAGCATAAATACTCCCGCTAAAGTGGGGGCTAAATGTAGCGTCCTAAAATTGCAACACTTGCAATTTCGACTGCATTTCGGTCTTCACGATGGCGACGCAACATGCAACCTAAATGGAGACCCCGAAACCTGTTTATGACACTAAAAACTGCATTTTCTAGCACCCTGGCCTGAACCTCCTTTGCACCCTGCTGTCCCGGGAGGTGGGATCAGAGTGCCCAACGCCCTGGTCCTTCTGGACCAGGGTGCCCAGTGCCCTGGTCCCCCAGGACCATGGCGCCTAGCGCCATGGTCCCTGGCCCTATTTTGGGCCCGGTCTCCTTTGGGACTTCGGGTCTTTTTGCTTGCAAATTGGAAAATAAACTTTCCTGGTCAGCCTAAGGTCAGGAAAATCAGTCTATCAGCCCTAATTGACAAGTATATAAACTACATTTTCCTCTCTCATTTGGACATATACATACATGACGGAAAAGGCGTGGAAACTATACTCAAACATTCAAACATTCAAGCATTCTTTCAAGCAATTGATCATTCCAAGTCTCCATTCAAGGCTAAGTGTTGCATTCAAGACAAGGATTCAACCATTGAAGAGGAGATCACATACTACTAAAACATACAACAAACAACAACATCTATACCTTCGCACATAAGGATACAAACATCCTTACAACAAGGTATTAGTACTTGTTTTACATTACAATCATTTACATTTATAGCAATTTCTCATTTCTTGGTTAATTCCAAAACTGGGGTTTGACCTAAAGGCAAACCCCTAATCCCTAACCCCCCAATCGTCTTCGCTTTTCTGTGTGTAGGTTGCAGGTACGCGACTGAAATTGAAGATCTGGAATCCTTGTACAGAGACGAACAGATCCCCCTTCGTTTCGCGAATTTTTCGGAGGACCGTGTGCACGCTGGGCACCATCGTCCCGTCAACTTTTGCTCAAATTTGCAGGACAGCATCGTATCAACATTTTACAGCTAAGTCCAGGTCCGCAGCTTCATCCTATATCCCTAACTCAGTTTATAAGCGAATCTTTCTCACTTTCTATGTATTCCTAGCTTAATTCTTCTATCAACATTCTTTACAAAAGAGGGTAGCCTTGTTGTCTTAACCCTTGAAACGCATTTAGCATCCAATCTTGCATTGTGTGGGATTGGATCTTGTGGGTTTCAACCCCTCTTTTGAATGTAAAGTCTCCCAAGTGAAAACCATCAACCCTAGCAACCTCCCTTCTCTCTCCTTGGAGTTGGAAGAGGGGAGAGCAACTAGGGTTCGATCGATTTTCCGCTTTATAGGTTTTAAAACATTCCTTTGTAAAACTCCCATCAAAATTAGATTAGTACTCAAAACACATCAACCCAACAAGAATAATAAATTTGGTTAGCCTTTGATACCATTTGAAAGAAAGCCAAGTGTAGAAATGCTTTTAAGTACTAAATGTAACATGACATATGATGTAAAAAATTCTTACAAACCCTTAACTATTATAAATTAGATAAATATATGTGAAATCATATTTAAATAAATAAAGTCACAACACTAGATATACGTGGTAAAATTGTTTCAAGAAAAAATCAACACTCCAAAAGCCAAACTCAATTCTATCATCAACAACAACCAACAGTTACAATATGAAGCCTAGAGCCAATTCTCTTCAGGAGTAAAGACAACAACATATAATTCTAGAGAATATCTAACACATAAGAGCTTTTCCAAAGATATCCATCCTATCACACAAAATGCACTAACAAGCCACATATTTATAGAGCTCAACACAAGCAAAAAAACACCCATGGTTTGCAAAACCAACTTCAATGTCAAAGAGGTATAAGGTGCCATAAATAACAACTTCCTAATCCCATGATATGTTGCACATAGCGACTTCCAAAAAAAAAGCATAAGTCATTCATAACAGTCAACTTGCCATATGCAACACCTACCTCTTACCACTCGTCAAAAGTGAACTCAAATAATAAATACCAATTTCCAAATAATAACTCTTTGTGACTCTTCCACTGAGCTACTAACCACTATAATAAATAAAACAAGTCATCATAGTTCCAATATAGCAACCTATGATACAAGTTCCCTCATTTTTGGATTTCCAAACTGGATGTAATAAAATAAAATAAACGTATTGTGACTTTAAGATTAAGACACCTTAATCCCAATATTAAGTAAAATTATGCTAAGGTTATTTGTGATAAACAGAGTGAAAAAAAGGTGGTAATGATTCTACAAATCTTGAAGAGAATGTGAACAAGGAATAAGAAAGCCTATAGAACCAATAATGGGACCAAAATATGAACCTCTTGGATACATCATAGGTAAAGGAGATGGTATTACAAGTGTTATAGATTCAAATAAATTTATTCAAGCAATACAATGGAATTAGTGTTCTCATGGTAATAATAATGGACATACAAAGGAAATGTGTTGTGATATTCATCCTTGTACAATATGTGGATTGAAGAATCACTATGGAAAAATGTGTTGGAATAAATAATTCAAAATGAATGTATGTTCAGTTGCATGCAAATGGATTGTCAAAGGAGATATGTTTCGAATTGGAGAAAGGTTATAGTTATGGTCAAAAATTTGTTCAAGTACAAATGTTCATATGTGAAAAATGATAGCACTCATGAAATATTTCAATACATTCAAAGGAAATAATAAAATAATACTTTCGACCAAACTAAATCATTCTCTTGTAAGATGTTTATAGATAGTGTTCTTGTAAGAAAGTTATAGATTGAACTTTTAAAATTTTAAAAATAAATTGTTTGAAACACTATAGTAGTAGTTGGATGAAGCCCTGAAGATCCTAGACATGCTTTCAATCTATCATGCAAGGAAACAATTTGAGTATGTCTTAAGAGTTGGTTATGATAGAAAAAAGGAAAAAATAATGCATTCAAAAGGAAAATATATTTGTGGTAGAAGCTAGTTGGAGTGTTGGAAGGTGTGATTTATCCCACCATTAAATGTAAGAGACAAACAATAAATGTAAAACATTATAGAGATAAGGATAAAAAAGAAAAAAATATTAAATATTTGCTATTAAGATAAGTCAGTATATGTTCTAGAATGGCCTATATAAGTTGCAATGACCTCTATATAATTGTTGGGATAAAGGTAGCTCAATGTTAGGAGTCCCAATTTTTTTTTAATAATTTTTAATTTTCCCTACATGTTGTTTTGAACTAATTTAATGTTATAATATAAATTTGCAAAGTGCAAGAAACAAGAATTGAGCGAGAAGCGCAATTGTGACACTTTTTACAATGAGGGAACTTTGGAGAAGAAATTTTCTTCAAAGCTCTTCAAAACACCCTCCTTGAAACACATGGTGATTTCTTCTCATTCCCTTTGTGCATGGATTTGGAAAGATTCTCATCAGAACCAAATCTTCCACATGGATAGACTTGGAGAAGAATAGAAAGTTCTATTTGGCAAAGGCTTGATTTTCTGGGACACCTTGCATTTGTGGAATAAATAATATTTATATTAAATATTATTTATGAAAGAGTTGTGCACAAAGGAAGTTTCTAATTATATGTTGTAGGTACATTGAATGTAGACATTTATGAGAAGTTGCTTCCTTTTGCAATGTAAACTATAAATACAATATGTATTAGAAGAGTAGTGTGAAGTATTTTTAAAAGATGTTATGCTACCAAAATTATTTTAGAGTTAGATATCATAGTTGAAGACACCTACAAGAGCATAGACTCTGCATATTATTTGTAATAGTTTTTTACTGTAATGCAATTGATATGTGCTTTGGTGTGGTTGGTTTTTCCTGAAAGAGCTTTGTCATGTTAAATATTTTGTGTCATGTGGTTATGTTAAATCTGAAATTTATTTGTGTGTGTTTTTCCTTTATCTATAATATTGTTTAAGGGTTTGCAAAGAAATTTTTCTTCACTCTCCTTGGAGGTTTTCATTAGGAAGTTTGTTTCTACTCCTCTACTTTCCTTTCAATTGATATCAAAGCCTAGCCAGCTATGTTCTCCTTGGTGGCTTGTAGGCTTTTTTGTGCATATTCTTTTTAGTGGGAGTTTTTGTAGGTAGAAGTTTCTTAACCCAGTTATAGATTAGAGATAGAAGGCACATCTGGAAGGATTGAAATGGATAAATTCAATGGTGACAATTTTGAGGTGTAGAAACTCAAAATGGAGGACATGCTCATTGGCAGAGACCTTAGGGATGTGATAGATTATCAAAAACCTCAGACTATATCCCAAGATGTTTGGGATACAATGGATCAAAAAGATAAGGGTCTGATAAGACTCTATTTGGCTAACTCTACGCTCTTGAATATTCATGAAGAGAATACTATAGCTATGCTTTGGAAAAATGCTTGCTAAATAAAAAAATTTCTGATAAAGTAGTTGTATTATGTGAGAATGGAGGAAGGAGGATCTATTGCAGATCATTTCAATGCATTCAACGTGATAGCTGCCTAACTAAACTTTGTTGGTGTAAAATTGATGATTAAGAACGTTGCATGCTCCTATTACATTATTTGTCTAATTCTTGGCACCACCTAGTTATGGTTGCTGGAAGCACAACAAACACTTTCAAGATGGAAGATGTGGCTACTTCGCTATTGTTTGAAGAAATGCAGAGGAATTCTTCTGAGATGGCCAAGGAGGCCCTTGTTGCTCATGGTAGATCAATGGAGAAAGGAAAGATGAAGGAGAAGAAAGGAAAGTCAAAATCTATAGGGATATCAAAGTCTCCGAGTAAAAGGTCCAAGGCTAAATGTTGGAACTGCGACAAATCCAATCATTTCTAAAAATATTGTAAAGAGAAGAAGAAAAAGGAAATCAAGAAAGCCTTTGATTTTGATTTTGATCGATCCTCTCAAGATGATGCGGATTATTTTTTCGTTGCCTTGCCAACCCATGCATTTGAAGATGTATGGTTGATTGACATGGGTTATTCTTTCCACATGACCTCTCACAGGGGTTGGTTCTCTAAGCATGCAGAATATGATGGTGGGTAGGTGTACTTAGGTAATGACTCTCACTTGAAAATTGTTGGTTGTGGTAGAGTCAAGATCCAATTCCCTAATGAGTGAAGGGGATTGACGGTGTACTCTACATTCCTAGTTTGGCATGAAAATTTCTTTCATTTATCAAGCTGAGTGATGTGGAAGTGTATATTATTTTCTCACAAGGTGGATGCAAGATGACCAGAGGTTCTATGGTTCTTTCTAAGGGTGCTTGATTAGGCACTCTATATAAGCTAGATGCATGCAGGGTTCAATGCAATAGCACTTCTTTGAAGTCCAAGAAAAGGGATTTGGATTATATTAATCCTCACCATCAAATCAAGAAGAGAAGAAAATTGTTGTATCAATATCCGATGTTCATGCTTTCTAGGTACCTAAGGGTGTTGATTCTTTGGAGATGAAGCTCCCAGATGAGAAGGCAATGTTGTGGCACTGAAGACCTAGACACATAGGTAAAAAGAGCTTATGAGCCTTTTAAATATAAGAGCTTTATCAAAGGCCTTAATAATTGTAATCTTGAATTTGAATTTTGTGAACATTGCAATTATGGAAAGCAACACCATGTTTCTTATTTTTTCCAGTTCTCAAAAGTCTTCTAGAGTTTTTGAATATATTCATTCTAATGTATTTGGTCGAGTTAATGTGCCTTCTTTAAATAGATTTGTGTACTTTGTTTCTTGCATAGATGACTATTCTAGAATGACATTTGTTTATTTCCTCAGAATTAAATCTGAAGTTTTCAGTTAGTTCAAGGAATTTAAGTCCTTGGTTGAAAATCAAACTGGTAGGAAAATTAAGTGTTTGAGGATAGAAAATGGTGGTGAGTTTTGTTTTATTGAGTTTGATAGGTTCTCTAAGGACAATGAGAAACATATAAGAAAACTCCATATACATCATAACAAAATGGATTTGTGGAGAGGATGAACAAAACATTGATGTAGAGAGTTAGGAGTATGATAAGTGGTGTTGGCCTTGAAAAAAAGTTATGAGCTGAGGTAGTTGCCACTACATGTTATCTAATAAATAGATCTACTACTTCGACACTTGTTGAAAATATCCCTATGGAAGCATGGTTTGGCGAAATGACCTCAATGAGACATCTTAGAGACTTTAGTTATGAGGCCTATGCTCATGCACCTAATGAAAATACATCTAAATTAGAGAACAAGGCGGTTAAATGTATATTCATTGGTTATGGTATCAGTTTGAAGGGGTGCAAGCTTTGGGAGCCAGTTCTAGATAAGGTTCTCTACAGTTGAAGTGTAATAATTAGAGATATGAAACCTTCCATAATTTATATGAAGCCAGAGAAGGAAGAGAAGTATAAGGAGGTAGTTCAGAGTCCACCTTCCTATGAGAGATGAGCTATATATTCTTGTGCAAACTGATGATGAGGAGAGTTCTAGAAGCTTGGACAGTTTAGAAGAGGAACAAGATCCTCAACCTCAGTATTTGAGGAGGTCTATATGTGATAGGTAGCAACTTGAAAGATACGGTTATTCATTGTTAGATTCTAATTGTATCTTTGCTTTGATTTCTAATGTTGATGAGCCCAAGACTGTTAGGGAGGCAATATGTATGCATGAATGAAGAGTTGGTTGCATTAAAGAAGAATGGGACATGGGATATAGTACATTTGCCTAAGCAATGCAAACTCATTGGTTGTAAATGGGTGTTCAAGAAGAAACTAGGTCATGGCATTGTTTAGAAGTACAAGGCACAACTGGTCACTAAGGGATATTTTTAGTTGGACCTAATTGATTATGGGGAGAAACTCTCTTCAGTAGCTAAACTTACATCCATTCAACTTTTTCTATCACTTGCAGCAGCTCATGATTTTGAAGTCAAGTAAATGAATGTGAAGATATTTCTTTCATGGTATTTTGGAGGAGGAGATTTACATGTCACGACCATAGCACTTTGTGGAGAAATGTAAAGAGAATCTGGTATGCAAGATGAAGAAATTTCTTTATGGTCTTAAGAAATATCCTAGAATGTGGTACTAAAAATTCGACACCTATGTGTTGTCACTAGGATTTATAAGATCTAAATCTAATAATTGTGTCTATTACAAAGCTGAAAATGGTTATATTCACATTATTGTCTTGTATGAGGATTATATGTTGTTCATTGGGAATGGGAAGAGAATGATTTTACATTTGAAGTTTCAAGTTTTAGCACAGTTTGAGATGAAATATCTAGGTGAAACAAGTTATATTATATTTTGGGAATGGATATCAGAAGAGATAGAGCTAATAGAAAGATATGGATCATCCAGAGGAAGTAAGTGGACTCTGTGTTGAAAATATTCATCATGATAGATTATAGACAGTTAGTTGTTCTTGTTCTACAAGGGACAAAGCTTAATGTGGAACACTATGCAAAGTCTCCTATCGAGATGGAGCACATGACTAGAGTTATTTATCCAAGTGTTAGTGCTAACCTATTGTATATTGTGGTTTGTATGAGGCTAGATATTTCACAAGAAGTGGGAGTCCTTAGTCATTTTATGGCTAATCCTAGACAGGTGCATTGGGATGCAGTGAAGAGAGTGTTCATATATTTATGGGATAGTTATGAGTATTCCCTACATTTCCAAGGTAATCCTACTGAACCTCAATATTCCTTGAGTATTCCTTCATATGTTGACTTTGATTGGGCTGGTGACATTGATAGAAGGATATCCCATAGTAGATATGTGTTCACAATATTTGGTGGTGCAGTAAATTGGATGAGCAAGAGACAAGTTGTGGTCGCTTTATCTACAACTAAAGATAAGTACATGGCAGCTACTCATGCTTGCAAAGAGGCTATTTGACTTAAGAGACTATTTTTGGACATTGGTTTTGATACAAAATAGATCACTATCTGTTGTGATAGCCAGAGTGCCATTTGCCTAGCAAAGAATCCTACTTTGCATGCCAGAATAGAGCACATTGATGTGTGGTTTCATTTTGTTTGTGAAATGGTAGAAGATGGAAAGGTGAAGTTGGAAAAGGTATGCACTAGTGAATTTTGTTGATGCATTCACAAATCCAGTGACCACATAAAATTTCAATTGGTGTGTTGGTTTGATGGGGCTTGGGTCCTAAGCAGTGATATGATGAATCTTGTAAGGTTTTCGTCAAGTGGGAGATTGTTGGGATGAAGGCGCCTCAACCTTATGAGTCCCAAGTGTTTTTTATTTTATTATTTTATTGTTCTTGCCTTTTTTTTTTAATTAATTATTTATTATAATATAAATTTCTGAAGTGCAAGCAACAAGCATTGAGGAGGAAGCAAAATTGTGACACTTGTCACAATGAGGGAACTTTGAAGGAAAAAATTTCTTTGGAGCTCTTCAAAATCCCCTCCTTGTGACACATGGTGATTGCTTCTCGTTCCCTTTGAGCACAATTTGGAAAGATTCTTGGTGGGACCAAATATTCCACATGGATAGACTTGTAGAAGAATAGAAAGTTCTATTTTGGCAAAAGGCTTTAATTTTTTGGACACCTTGCATTTGTGGAATAAATAATATTTTTATCGAATATTTTTTTATGAAAGAGTTGTGCACAATGAAAGATTTTAATTATATGTTGTAGACACATTGAACTTGGATGTTTTTGAGAAGCTGCTTCCTTTTGCAATGTACACTATAAATACAATGTGTTGCAGAAGAGAAGTAGTGTGAACTATTTTTCAAAGGCATTGTTATGCTGCCGAAATTCAGCTGGAATTAGATATCATAGTTGAAGACACCTACAAGAGCATAGACTCTACATATTGTTTGTAATAGTTTTTAATTATAATACAATCAATTTGTGCTTTGGTGTGGTGGGTTTTTTTCGAAAGGATTTTCCCACGTTAAATCTTTTGCGTCATGTGTTAATGTTAAATTTGAAATTTATTTGTGTGTGTCTTTCTTTTATCTGTAATGCTATTCAAGGGTTCATAGAGAAATTTGCATTCACTATCCTTCGGGGTTTGTATTAGGAAGTTTGTTTCTGCTCTTATGCTTTCCTTTCAATAATGAGGAATCTTATAATGAATTAAGCATCAAATAATAGTTGATCAAGTAATTAAGAAATTGAATTTTGTAATATTGAGCATTTGTAATGTTTGTATCATGTGATCAATGAGAATAAATTGTTGTGGAGGTTCCTACATTTATGTGTTTTATACATTGATTCTTAATTTCTATGTCGCAGATCCATAGTCATCCACCATGCACAATTATGATCACCCTCTTCTTAGGAAAAAAATGATTGCCTTCTTTGATAGTATTTTCATTGTCCCCATATGTGTGATTTCCTAGAACATTAATCACTTTTATGCCCCTCTTCTCCACAATTGTGACATCTGATAGATTTTACTCCATTAGAATTGTCTTTGTGATTTCTCTATATTGATTATCCTTTGGCTGATTCTATTTTCTTTTATTATTTTCATGTTGATTCCTTTCATTTAATATTTGTTTTTGATGTAGTTTATCTTGATTATAATTCTTATACTATATTCTAACCATAAATGATTGAGAACCATTGCTACTCACATATCAACTCTTTAAGTCTATCCTCTACATTCAACAAAGCCACATATACCTCTTCTAGATTAATACTGAATATTTTCAGTTCGTTCTAATCTACAAATGCCCATTTGAAAAACTTTTAATTACATGAAAACCCATGATATTCCCATGCCTGATAAATCTAAAAACAAAAACTACTGTGAAAGGAAAGTTTGAGCATGTGTTTAAAGATTTAGACCCTAATGACATGGAAGAGCAGGTTATAGTACTTATGAATTTGACGCTTTACTAGTGATGTTGTAGCTTCTTTGTTTTGTCTAATCTATGTTAATGTTTGTTTATGATGGCAGGTAGCAGACCAGCAACAAGTACTACAAGACTACTAGGTAGCAAACTAGCAGCAAAAAGTAGCAGAACAACACTAGGTAGCAAAACACCAGTAGCACAAATTGACAAACAACGAAATAATGAACTGCCAACAAAATTAAGCAGCAAACTCTCAAATAGCAGACCAACAACACTAGTAAGTAAAAGAGAAACAATAACAAATGGAAGAGAACAACATAGAATACCACCACCTGTCCTAAATACAAGAGCACGAAGTAGTATTCCACCAGCAATAGTAAGTAATAGATCACCAAAAGCAAGCAGATCAACACTAGGTAGCAAACCAGCATCAACACGCAATGGTAGTCTAACAGCAAGTAGATCAACACTAGGTAACAAACCAGCATCAACAGCAACAACTCGAAGTAGCAAACCACCATATGGTAGACCAACAACATTACTTACTAGCAAACCAACAGTAGCACTGAGTAGCATACCACTTGATCGCAGACCAGTACCAGCAATAAATACAGTAGCAAAAAGTTGCATACGACCAGCAGTAAGTAGAAGAACATTGGGTAGCAAACCACAACATCTTTAAGTAGCATAGTATCGAGACATTTAAATCACACACATTAAATTTTGATTTTTAGGTTTGAAAATGTTACACATTCAGAATTGACTGATATTTTTGGTTTAGTATATTGCTTAGTATGTGAGGTTTAAGGCTGGCCGTGGAGCACCAGATACCAGATGATCAGCAGCAAATATAAGAACACCAATTAAGAGAGCACCAGCAGCACTAGTAGCAAGCACCAAGTAACAAACCACTAGAGAGCACAACACCGGAGAAGATATCTAACGAACCAAGAAGAAGATCAAAGATGCTAAGTAATAGACCAAGACACAAGATACCAAGTCCATTTCTATAAAAATATTTAATAAGGACCAGGGTGAAAATAATTATATTTTTTTTTCCAATTAATAGATACATTATTCAAATTAAAAATAATAATAATTATATTGTTTTAAATTTTTTAATATTTTTTATTTTGATTTTATATAGTTGTTTAGATATGTTATTACTTTTTAGTGTAGATGTGAGTTTTGATTTTAGATTTATTATATTCTATTAAACTATGGAGTTGTATTCATTCCTTGTGTGTTTCTTCATTCAAATGCCTAATTTGATTGAATGTTATAATTTATAATTTTGTCAACAAAAATAAATTATTATTATTATTTAATTATGTTATTATGTGTGTCAATGTGATGTTTTTCTTATTAATGTATAAAAGAAAGTGAATTAGAGCTATCTATTAAATGTGACAAATCTATATTAAATAGTAATTGTTTAAATTAATTAAACAAAAATTTTAATTAAATAGATTTGATAATTAATAATGCCTTTTTATTTAATTGATTTCTAAAACATTTATTACTTAAATTAATTAGTTTTGCTAAAAATGTTACATTTTTAATTAAAAAATAATATAGAAAAATTTAATTTGAATTACAATTATCTTATTTAATACTTCAATGTACAAATTTAAATTTAAGGATTAAGAAATTAAACCAATGAGCTTACTTGATTTTTTTTTTTTAAATTAGGAATTTAATCTTAAAATTGAATTAGAAAGTGATATTCTATATAATTGCTTTTTGAAAATTAAAGTGAATGAATAAAAATATATTAGATTAATTAGATAGTTTTAATTAATGATTTTTTTTTAAAGAAATTATAACTTCGGTATTAATGTTCTATATGAAGAAGGATAGAATTTATTTTACAATATGTAATACTGTTTGATATTTACAATGGTTTCACTTGAGAATTTTGAAGATTTGAAAGTACTTTTTTAGATTCAAGAGTTTTAGTTCCATGTTTTTTATCATCTTCATTGAATCTCAAGATGAGAGAGATTGGATTAATATTTAAGGACATTATAAGATCTTTATTTTGATAATTAAATACATTTTGATTAATTTTAAATTCTTCTTTGTTTATAATTTATTTTATGTGTAATATTTTATATAAGAAAAAAAAAGGGTTTAGAAAAATATAAATGTTAAAATTATCATAGAAATTAAAACATGAGATTGTAGAGAATGGATTGAAATGAAATAGAAAATCTATTAAATTTAAAATTGTAATGCGTTAGTTTGGAAATGAATTTTGAAGATGAAACTTTATATTGATTATCTACTAAAAAATGCTTTGAAATTATAAAGAATCTAAGAAAAAAAATAAAAAATCAATTTAAAAGAAATTCAATTATGAGATATATATTGATCTTGAATGAATTTTCCAAAAATGTTAATTCTAAGTTTTTTAATTCAGATAATAAATAATAGAAATCTAATTCTTAAGATGTTCATTATTGAATTAAAACACTTGAAATTAAAATTTGAAACCTTAGAGAATAATTTTGGAGAATATAAATATTTTTTAATTTTGTAAAAACATGTTCTTATATATATAGTTTAAAAGGTAAGTTTCTAGTTTTATTGGGAAATATGTTTTAAGTTTTTATGCAAGCTTATTCTAATTAACTTTAAATAAGTTCTAACTAGGGTGGTTTCTTAAGTTGGTGGTCTATAGCACATTTTTAGTAGTTCTCTTTATGGTTTTAAGTCTCAAATTTCATGTATAGATTTAATAAAATTATGTTTCTAAGTATTTTAACTATGTTAAAAGAATGTGTATTTATATATGGTGTAATTTGAGTCAAAACTACTTGTAATATGTACTGGTGAATTTCCAACCCATTCATGAGTTATGATTAGTATTCAATACTAGGTAGTTAGTAAGTAAGCGAAATGGAAATTAAATCTTAAACTTGTATAGAACCTAAGTCTTTTAAGTATCATAATATATCTTAAGGTAAGAGAATTTTAGATATCATTTATATTGATGGTGTAGGCACCTGCCTTGAAAATATTTAAGTCTAAAATTCTATTTTGATCTATGTTATTTATTTTGGTAATAATGGGGTTTTTTTGGAGGGACCCAAACTATTGTACATTAAAAAAATCCAAGGTTAGAAAAAATATAATTTTCATATGAAAGAAAACAAAAAAAAAGTATAATAACAACATAGTTGCAACCAAGTTTACATGACCATCACAAGATAAAGGAATCTAGTATTAAATATGCCACATACTACTCAAACTATATACAAACACCTAATCTTGGCATGATTGAGATATGAACTTGATAATACCTTTCTTCCCCCTTTTGAACCATAATTTGAGAAAAAAAATTCTCCAATTCCACAAACCATTAGGAAAGGGGAGGAGAATCCACCTCATAAGCTTAAAGAAAGGAAATTGTGTGGGAAGAACACTTGATCAAAAAATTCAATCATCAAGTAGTCATAGCAAGAGTTGATGTTGGAAATAAAATACTATCCAACACAAGAGGTTTGAGGTCCAAGAAAGTTTCTACAAAATCCTAAGAAAAGGGAGATGTTACAACTAGCACATTAGGAGTACACAACCATTTCAATAATATTATATTCCACATCAAGAGGAAGACTAGAACTCTCTAAAAAGAAATAATTTTCACAATCATCAATGGAGTGTTCAACAAAAAAAATCTTCTCTATGAAGAATATCTCCAAGTATTGAGATACTAACAATAACAAGCCAAATGTCCCATATAAAATTATGTATAGCACCAAAATGGAATGTCCATATTTAAGTGGTTGGCTTTGAGACTTATCTATCATGAGCTTCTATTGTAAGACGTTTAAAAAAGTAAATTTCCACCAATACATGAAAAAAGTACTATGAGAGAAAACAAAGGTAGAAAAATAGGTGAAACTTGAACCCAGAGCCTACAAAGACCTATGATATGTTAAAAATTAATAAAAAGAGAAAAAAATAGAGTTAAATTCTATAAATGAGGCAAAAATCTCTATTACAAAACTGCATTCACAATTTGCCTATTTGCAAATAAAATACAATATTATATAGGCATGAATATAGGCCTAACTTTTGATTTGTAAATATCATCCAAATATTCACATGAACTCGAGATAATGACAATTTTCCTATGTTATGGAAAAATAAATAACCATTAGCTAGATTAGACTAACCTTTTAAAAACTAGGAAACTAACCTTTACTCTTTGATTTTGACTTATTGACTTTTTACATTTGATAAAATCTTACTAATATTAAAATAATAATTTAAATCCAATGCTCTAACCTCTACCCTATGAATCATTTTCATTCCTCCCAACAATAGTGGCATTGGATTCCAATGCTCTTAGAAGAGATGGAAAACATGTTAGGGTTTTAAGGCAAACCAGAGCAATAAACAATATTAAATATTGTAGATGTATAAAAATGACCATATTCCTAAATGAATATTTTATGTTCATTTCTATGTTTAATTAAATCCAATTTAATTAAATTATCCACATTCCTCTATTTAATTAAGTAAATTACTCAATTAAATTCACTATACTATTTAAGAGGATAATTCATTTTATTCAATTAAAGCCCCCATCCACTTTTTAATTAAATTCAAATTTAATTAAAATAGTTATCCTAAATTAAATAAATCTAATTTATTTAATTGAAACCAAATTGAATTAAATTCAATTAAAACCTATTTTCCCTCACCCACTTGCATCCTAAATCCTATTCCTAATTATTCTAGAATCCGTCTAATCCTAATCAATTAACCCAAAACCCATCCATTATCCATT
Source organism: Cryptomeria japonica (assembly GCF_030272615.1). Taxonomy (NCBI): domain Eukaryota; kingdom Viridiplantae; phylum Streptophyta; class Pinopsida; order Cupressales; family Cupressaceae; genus Cryptomeria; species Cryptomeria japonica. The sequence continues at coordinate 160,885,998 of NC_081408.1, read as the reverse complement.
TCCCCTAAATTTGAGGGGGTCACTTCTTAAATTTAGAGCAAAGTCTTCAAAATGCATTAAAGCCTTTATCCATTCAACAAGCTAACTTGTTGAATGCCCCCAAATTTGGAAGGACTCTTGCAAAGTTATCCACAAAGTCTTCATCACCATTAATGGTTAACTCAAACCCTCTTACATGGTTAAAGAATTTCCATAAACTCAACCTCCATCTAACCCAAGGGTCTCATCAAGCATTTATTTCTTTGTCCATGGTTATCCTTAAGCCTTTGCACAAGAGTTTATCCTTTGGGTAAAAGCTTTATCCAATGGATAACCTTAACCTAACCTTAACCCTTAACCCCTAGGGTAACCATGAGGTCTTCTCAAGCATTTAATGCTTCTTATACCTCCTCTGAACCAACCTTATGTTGACAATTGTCACCAGTTCATTGGTCCCAATTACAAACATGGATTCCCAACTTTCAAACTTGGCCCTTGATTAAACCTTTCAATCCTAGCCATCCATTACCCTATTTTTTCTATAAATAGAGCTCTCATTCCTCTATTTTTTAGGATCCAAGACTTTAGCATCTCACTTATACTCAAATCCATTCAAGATTTCATATTTTATATGCTCATCATTTAGCTTCTCTTTTAAATCAGGAATTAATCTAAATATGCTAATTTAGAGTATGTTCCTTATCATATAACGTAAATCATGAACTAATCTAATATGCTAGGATAGTTTTGTTTACTAACCTTGTCATCTTATAGCTAGTTTATTGCATTTGAAGCATCATGCATAGCTTAGGATGCATCTCATATTAAATCAACAAAAAACATCCCTCGTTCTTGCATTTGTCATCCCTAAACCATTTTCTCAGTGATCTGAGAGCACAAACATTGGTTTGAGGGACCATGCAAGATAGAGAACCATGGAACGAACCTTGGGAAGCTAAGTTATACTTCATGACTCCATAGCTTGCACCAAGAAGTCTTGTGAGTGTGTGAGCAAGGCTCCATAGAGCTTAGTTTTTCACATATTGAGTTCTATCGACCCGTTTTTCCCGCATACATTTATGGCACCCACCATGGAGCATTACCCCATATATCTAATCATTTTTGAAATATAACCACTTTTGCAAGTCCACAAAAAATGAGAATCAGCGCGTTGGAATCATTCCCTAGCACATCTGGTCAACAGCCTAACGCATCCAGTTCCCTGTTCAATGCGTTGGGTCCATCATCTAGTGTGTGAAGTCCATTTATTACCACATAAGAATATTAAATTTTTCTTGTAGGTCTCGATGTGGGAGAAAAATAGAGCAGCGCTTTTAGCACAGAGTAGCGCATATCGAAAACAATGTAGTGCGTCACCATCTTCTTTTAGCACATCACAGATATTTTGTAGCACGTACAATTTGTTCTATAGTGCATCAAAAATAGACAAAAATCAAAGTTTCAAAATCTGTAACCAGGAATTAAAAAATAGACTTGTTGAAGTCCACCAACCATCTAACATTTTCAACTTGTTTTCTTGCAAGATTCTAACAAATCTGTTGCAGATGGGAGCTTAAATTTTAAAAATATTAAGATAGTTAGGATTTTCACTAACTTACTTAAGTAAGTTGAAATTTTTAAACTTCTTTTATTCTTAAAAATTGAACTCACTTGTTTCCTTTGGGCTATAAAAAGAACCACTAATCAAAACATTTCTTGCTTTCATAGGAGAAAACCTATTTTTGGGCTCTAAAAAGAACCAGACAAACATTCATTTTTTGCAAAAATAGCTATAAAAAGAACCTCACCATCCTTTGGTGTATAAAAGGATTCATTTTTCAATTTTTTTTTCAAAGGAAAGAACCTCACCTAAAAGTTTTGTCGCAATCAAAGAGGGAAGTTATTCCCCTTTTGTTTACCGATTTTTCTTTTGTTGACCAAATCATACCTTTTGCTTTGTTGACTCGGTTATTTCCTTAGATTAAATAAAACACTAATTTGGGGAAGTAAAATTAACACCATGCTTTTTTGGAGCAACATCTCCCAATAGAGGTTAGCAAATCATTTATCTTGAAAGGCTAAAAAGAAAAATTGTTTGCCTTGTCTCGAAAGTGGAAGGAATATGCTCTCCCCTTAATTGGGTGATCAAAAATCTAGACCACTCTTAAAAAGCTTTCTTTACTTCAAGCAGTAAAACCTTTAGTAGGCCTGCCTTTCCAAGGAGTTGGAATCAACTCTTAAAGCCATTTATGGCCAGTGTGAAGGGAACAACCTAAGTGGGAAATGACTTTGAAGCCAAGTGTTCCAACCCACTATAATCAAAAGTGGAAAGTGATGAAAGTCCTTTTCAATGGTTGTGCACAATAATTAACCTTCCCCCAGTATCCTCAAGATACGTAAAGCCTTTGTTCTAAAGGTTGGGAAGCCTCCTGAGGGAGTTTATCACTAACAGCCGAACAGGAAGCCTGATTACGAGCCATAGAAATAGAAACTTTGAACCGAGTTAGTAACCAAACGTTTATAACATCATAGTGCAAGGGTGGGGAAGAATCCACCCCCAATATTACTCACCATATATCTACCAAGATAACTACTTAATTGTGAAGTGATTCACTTTGAGTTAATTTCTAGCAAAAGACAAAAAAATGGGCGCCCTTTAGGGGGTGACACGGTTGTTTGAGCTAACGGAGTATCCAAACTAGTGGGCTATGATGTTATTTATGACCTTTGAATAAAGAGTCTTTTTGAAGTGTATTTTTCATATCCAAACCTGTTAAAACATTGAGGATTTGAACACATCCTCGTAGAACATACACTTTTTGTTAGATTAGGTAGAAATGGTTGTCTTCTTTATGCTGTGCTTGCATTTACTACTTCAGAAAATCATCCATCAAGGCTGAAAAACTCACAATCAAATCCTAAAATTGCAGAAAAACCAACCAAAGGAAAAATCAGGGTAGATTAGTGCGTGGGAACAACTCCTTAGTGCATAGGGTACTTCTGTTAGCGCATCCAAGCATCAATTTAGCGCGTCTGATCCAAACAGTAGCGTCTTATCCAAATTCCATAACAATGTTAAACAATTAGTGCATTGGGAAAACAGTCTAGCACGTTGAACCTTCAGCTTAGCGTGTGAAAGCCAAACTTTAGCGCGTAGGGTTTAATAGTTAGCATGTCACAGACCCATATTAGTGCATAGCCTTTCAAAACAGATAGAAAACAAAATTTTAAAGTCAAAACTTTAGTGCGTGTCTAGGGGCAGCCTAGTGCGTGTGGTCGTTCTTTTAGTGTGTGAAGTAAATTTAGTAGCGCATCTTGTCTCTATTTTAGCACATGACCAAAAACAAAAAAACAGAGGGCAAAACAATGAGGAATTTTGAAAATTTTGAAAACATCTTCAGAAGCCTCTTTTCATCAGCATCATTTTTCATCAAAGCAGAGTAGCGAAAACAAAACTTTAAAAGCTATTTCTTGAGCAAAGTTTGTGTCAAAACAAATGTTGTAAAAATCCAAAACTGATCGCACAATAAAACATATCTATCCTATCAAAATATGGAAACCTCATCACAAGTATCAAAAGAATCCTTTACTATCTCACGGATTTCATCTCAAAAATACTTGTTTAAAAATTTTAGGTTGTCAAATCAAGTTTCCATATCCGGAGGCTTTTATCCATATCATTTGACACGCTTTGTCGTGAAGGGGCATCTAAACCTTCACTTTGATAGAGTAAAACTTGAATTTTCAAAACAAGATCAACTAAATCCAAAACAAATCAAAGGAAACCATTGATCACTTATGCATGACTAATTCCCTTTAGTCTAAGAAGAAAGAATCTTTATCGTAACATCACGTTGAAGAAACAACAACCTAGTTTTTCCAAATTCATCAAGAGAAACAAGTTTTTATACATCAATCATCAACTCTTCAAATCTAATTGAGTATTCCTTCATCATGTCAAACGTTATATCCAAAACAAATCCAACGAATTTGACAAAGAGCCTTTAAAGATTAGGGCATATTGTCAAAAATCTGCTTTTAATCAACTCATAGACCATGGAGGAAGGATCAATTCGGCATTCTTTCCGGATGAGTGTATCACTTATAACACACCCCGACTTGAACCAGCAAACCTCGAGCAACATATCGAAGAGGATTTTGTCCCCTTCGTCACTGAAAGTTTCTACTAAAATGCCTGTTACTCGCTCTCAACAAAACCAACAAAGTGAGACACAAGCAGAGTCTAGTATGAATTGAAGGTTGTAAAATCCTTTTGAAGGTCCACACCTAGAGGATACTGAAATTTCTGAAGAGCTTCTTCAGGAATGTTAGGAAAGCGCTTCATTCCAAAAGCTTGTAGAAAGGCTCATGGAAAATGATAAAGAAAAATATTTTCTCATGCTCACAAGTAAAGGAGTAAAACTCCTTGAAAACCTTGACGTAGATGTGTTTAGAACGCAACCTCAACATTATGAATATCAAGAATGACAACAGGAAAGGGAAGCACGCAATCCTGAACAAGATATCCCTGATCAAAACATACTAGAAAAACATATGCCAAGACAAAACATCCCAGATCAAAACATACCGGAGCAACATACACCAAGACAATACATTCCCAGGGAAAACATACCGTTCCATACACCGTTTCAACCCAGGATCAATACAAGGGAAGAACCTTTCCCTCAGCAAAACAATGCACCTTTGGTTGCCCTTACTCAACAAATGCAAGACATGCAACAAGGGACAATAGTGCGGTACTCATTAAATGAAATCTGTCCTTATCCTTTTGATAGAAGATTGCACATGATCCCTTTTCCTCCAAACTCAGATGTGCCTAAATTTGACAAGTACGATGGAAAAAGTGATCCCCATGATCATGTCAGAGAATTTTGTACCATGAGTCTTGAGTTTGCTCATGATGACACCTATCTGATGAGGTTATTCCCAAGAAGCTTGGGAGGGAAAACAATGGAATGGTTATCCAAAATTACGCCACCTGTCAGATCGTTCGATGAATTGGTTAACAAATTCATAACACAATACTCCTATAACATTCAACACGCTATAACCATGCTAGATGTCTGCAACACCAAACAAAAGAACAATGAAATGTTCATGATATTCCTTCAATGCTAGCGATGTATGGTATCACGATATCCTCAAGATATTCCTGAAAAGGAGAAAATGGAAATCTTCATCGACAACTTGAATGGTGAGATGAGTTACAGGCTCAAACTCCAATGCATACCGTCTTTCTCTAAATTGATTGAAAATGGCATTCAAGTAGAGGAAGTGTGTGTAAAAAAGGGAACACTCAAATTCTTCAAAGAAGGAACAAATTCATCAAACTACAATAACCAAAACAACAACAACTTGGACAAGTCTTGATTCTGGACTCGAAACAAAAACGAAGGCAACAATGAATCGCATGATCCAAAATCTAAGCAACCAGTGCTCGCATTATTCGGAAATCCTCAGGCTATGAAAAGTCCTAAAAATGCTAATCCAAATGCTAACACATATGCACCAAACACCAATCAAGGACAACTCAACACAAACAACACCAACGATACTCAAAACAAAACCATGAATCCAAGACCTAATAACAATTCTCTTGACAACACTAATAATTTCCAAAAGCGTGTCTTCACACCACTGGGGCAATCACTAGAATCAGCATTCAGAGAACTTCTGGCAAACAAGATTCTCTCTTTGCTTGCAATCAGCAACTATGAACCCCAAATCAAACCACCTTGGTGGAATGATTCACACTATTGTGATTTTCATCGTAACAAGGGTCATCGGATGAACGATTGCATGAGATTGAAAAACATTGTTCAAGACATGATTGATCAAGGTGACTTAAGGGTAGATGGTCTCAAAACAAATGGTGACCACGGAGCCTTTAAAAATCCTCTTCCAAATTACAACAAAGATGGAGCTTCAAGCTCGAACGATACATGTGGAGCTCGTATCAACCATATCTACAATAACACCATCAATCACATATCAGCTGAAGATCATCATGTAAACGTCATCACCATCTAAGACTAGCATGATCATGAATCTATCAATGTAACGACCTAAACTCAGAAATATGTCTTGAAAGGACATACCGTGCCTACAACTACTACACCAAAGATCCAATATGATTTGGTCAGCCAACTACGCAAAACTCCAGCTTAGATATCTATACTAGAATTGCTGAAACTGTCATCCAAACACAAAAACATATTGGAACAAGCGCTATTGGAAACCAATGTACCTCAAGATCTAGATGCAGACAGATTTCAAGCCATGGTCACCCATATGACAGGGCCCCATAATCTCACCTTCTCAAAGCATGATAATACTTTCTTGAGTCATCTGCATAACACTCCTCTCCATATTGAAGTCATCATTTGTAAACACCGAGTAAAAAGAGTCTTAATAGATGGAGGAGCTCGACTTAATATATGTACTTTAAAGCTTATATGTGCATTAGGCTTCTCAGAAGAGTCTATTGATCCCCGTAAAAAGATTACCATAAAGGCATATGATGATGAGGAAAGGTCATCTAAAGGAATCATGATGTTACCCATTCAAGTTGGACCAGTGCAAAAAGATACTATGCGTCAAGTCTTAGATATAGATCTTACTTACAATATTTTGTTAGGTCGACCCTAGATACATGAAATGCAAGCAGTACCTTCTATGTATCACCAGTGTGTCAAATTTCCCTATAACGGACAAGAGATCTCCATATCTACTGATCACAATCCATTTCAACATTGTAATGCAATGGGGGCAGCCAAGGATAGTTTGGTTCCCCATAATAGGGAAAAGCAGAGATCCTCAACATCAGATCTACAAACAGCAAAGCCCAAATCATTATCTGGAGATTTCAAGCAGCAAATGCAAATCAAAGACCAAGGTATGGGATAATACTCTTTGGAACCCATGTGTTTAGCCAAATTACCGACATCACCCAGATCTCATGGATTGCCTACCACATCAATGCATCTGGTAACTCAGCCCATCACCAAATTTGATGGTACCTTCATCCAACTGGGCACTCTAGCACATGAATTAGAAGATAAGGACATTCGTAGTTGGTTATACAAAGATGAGGAAGAGGATAATAGAGCAGCTACTCTAGACATCATTCTACTAATACACCTATATAAAAAAGGCTACTTAATCATGCAGCAAATGGGATATGATGATAAAGGACCTATTGGAAAATGTAAAGAAGGAGTCACTGAACCCATAGATCTTCCTTCATAGCCCAGTAGAGACAATATAGGGTTGGGTTGTAAACTCAATTTCCTATTAAGAAAGACACCATGCATAACTGCAAAACCTCAATGGAAAGCAAAGAAGAAATTCAAGGAAGAATCCTAGCAAAAAGAACTATTTGAGTCAGCAAAAACAATCCACAAGACATGTGAACGTCAAGAATAGAAGTTACATCAGGAAAAGCTTCTAAGCCACAAGAAGGCCATATCTGTAGTGGTAGCTCATATTCAAACACCAATATCTCAAGAACTGATAATATCATCTCCTAATACCATTGTTCCTCCCCAAGGAGGCATAGTCTATGAACAAATACAGAAAGTAGAAGCCGGATCTGACACGAATCAACAAAAACTATCAAACTGGTATCCATCATCAAAGATCTGTTCTCACCCTACAACATACTTGTTCACAACACTGATAGAATTTGGGATGATGCCTCAGAGACTGATTCCAATGAATATGAATGGGGTAGTTGCTCAAATGCTACTACAGATATCCCTAATAATATTGGCACCATACCCCTTTCTCAGGAAGAGCATAACGTAGAAGATAGACCTCTTGAATTTGGACCGCAGAATATCTATGATGCCAAAGAAAGTGAACAAAAGCATTATGAACAAGTCTATATAGAAGATAATACCATCAAAGACCTCGATGAAATCCTTAACTTCTTTACCAAAACCAATCACGATGAAACCTCTATCTTCACATTTACAGTAGCAGAACTTGATCCCCCAAATGATTCCTTACCACTTGTCTTTCCTAACCTCATTGACTGGGATGAACCCAAAATACATGATATACCAATTTTCCTAGACGATGAATCTATTATCCATTACCTATGTACCATTAACCCAGAAACAAACTCTACCAGTGAACAAAGTAATGATATCTATACACCAGGGAGTGCCAAGTCTCTCAGTCGCAAAAATGAACCAATAAAAGATCTGATGCTGAAAACCAGTCAATGGTAGCTCTAGATCACAAAAAAGTAAAAATAAAGGATGCATCTGAGGGTGAAAACCTTTTTAAGGCACCTAAAGATGAGAGACTTGACACTCTTCCAAAGCACTTTCATGAGCAATCACCCATATTGATTGAGCCCAATCAATCAATCAACATTGGTACCACAGAAGCAGTCAAAAATATACACCTTGCAGAATCTCTGACAGGGGAGGAAAGATTGGCATTTATCCTTTTTTTTAAATAAAAGCAAATTAACTTTTCTTGGTTATATGCAGATATGCCTAGAGTAGATCCACACTTAATCATGCATCACTTGTCCATCTCTCCAGAAGTTAAGCCAAACAAACAAAAGTTACGAAAGATGACTCCACAGGTGGCACTCATGGTCAAAGCTAAACTAAAGACACTATTAGATGTTGGATTCATCCGACCCATCGACTATGCAGAATGGATCTCCAACATAGTGCCAGTATCAAAACCAGATGACAGTATCAGAATCTGCATTGATTTCAGAGATGTCAACAAAGCTTGTCCAAAAGATGACTTTCCTTTACCCAACATTGACATAATTGTAGACCTCACAGTGGGCCATGCAATGCTCTCACTAATGGATAGTTTCTCAGGCTATAATCAGATCAAAATAGCCCTGGAAGATCAAGATAAAATAACATTCACCTGTCCTTGGGGAACGTACTATTGGAATGTTATGCCTTTTGGCTTAAAGAATGCAGGGGCTACTTATTAAAGAGAAATGACAACAACCTTTCATGACATGATGCACACATTCATGGAAGACTATGTGGATGATTTACTAGCTAAATCCTTCACTAGAGAAAAACATCTTAGCATCCTAACAAAGATCTTTGATCGATTGGAGAAATTCCAAGTCAGACTAAACCCTAAGAAGTGTGTCTTCTGGGTTACATCAGGAAAGTTACTAGGCTACATTGTCTCAGCTAAAGGTATTGAAGTAGATCTAGCAAAGGTACAAGCCATTATGGAGATGCCACCACCAAAGAATATTAGTCAACTCAAATCTCTACAAGGATAACTTCAATCAATCAGGTGATTCATCGCTCAATTAGCCGATAAAAGTCTACCATTCAATCATTTGCTCCATAAGAATGTACCTTTCAGATGGGAGACCAAGTGTGCAGAATCTTTTTATCAAATCAAATAGTATCTGATGAACCCACTAGTTCTAGTACCACCAGTCGCAGGGAAGCCCCTTATTCTATATATCTCAACAATAGATATATCACTGGGGGCACTATTAGTACAAGAAGATCAACAAGAAAAGGAATGAGCCATCTACTACATCAGTAGAAAATTGAATGGCTATGAACTCAACTACACATTCATTGAGAAGGATTGTGTAACAATGGTCTTCGCATCTTAGAAGTTCTGACATTATACGCTAGCACACACAATTAAGCTAATAGAAAAAATTGATCCTCTCAAATATCTACTCAGCAAGGTAGCTCTTACTAGATGATTAGCTAAATGGGTCATGATTCTCGGTGAATTCGACATCCAATACACAGAAAAAAGAGCCATCAAAGGACAGGCAATTGCAGATCAACTAGCTGAAGCATAGCTACCAGGAAAACAAACTATGGAGATTGAATTTCTCGACAGGGATGTTATTGCTATTTCTACCATACAATGGACCCTATACTTTGATGGACCCTACACTCAACATGGTTTAGGTACTAGCATTCTTTTCATCACTCCTAAAGGACACACTATACCAAGATCATATAGGCTTATGTTCCCATGCACAAATAATGTGGCTGAATATGAGGTATTGGTTATAGGCATCAAAATGGCCATAGAATGGAAAATCACTGAGTTAATGGTCTATGAAGATTCACAACTAGTCATCAATCAGGTCAACAATGACTATCAAACAAAGGATGACAAGCTACTACCCTACAAACGAATGGTGGATGACTTCAAATAGTATTTTGTACACATCACCTTCGAGCAGATACCAAGGTTGAACAACAAAGCAGCCGATGCCATGGCTACTATTGCTTCATTACTACAAATTTCAGAGCAACAGAGTCATTACGAGTTCTTGGTAGAGCAATTGTTCTCCCCAGCCTATGACCACTCTAAATCCCATGTCATCTATGCCTTAACTGGTTCAGATTCTCCTTTATATGGACTGATATATGATTATCTAAAGAACAACATCTTACCCATTGACCAATCCTGTAACCAAAAACATAATTTTATCTGACAAGCCACCCGGTATACCCTTACTACTGATACTTTGTACCGTCGAGGTCTAGATGGTACTCTTCTTCATTGCCTTGATTGAAATGAATCTGATTTCGCTTTACATGAGCTTCATGAAGGTATTTGTGGCACACATTCAGTGGGACTACTCTTGCTAAAAAGCTTCTAAGGATGGGATACTACTGGCCTACAATGGAGAAAGATTCTTACCACTTCGCCAAGAAGTGTCCTAAATGCCAGATCCATGGCAATTTGATACATGCACCGGCATAGGAACTGCAAACATTTACAACATCCTGGCCCTTTTGTCAATGGGGGCTAGACTTAGTTCGCAAAATTCATCCTTCATCCTCAAATGGACACAAGTTCATTATAACCGCAACAGAATACTTTACCAAGTGGATAGAAGCAGTGGCAATGACCATAGTAATTGGAAAGCAAATTGCATCTTTTATCCTAAACTATCTGATCTGCAGATATTGTATTCCAAGTTCCATCATCACCGATAATGGATGCCCATTCAAAAACCAAGATGTTTGAGAACTATGTGAACAATTCAAAATACAACATCGATTCTCTACACCATACTACCCCCAGGGGAATGGTCAAGCAGAAGCATCCAACAAAACAATACTAAAGATTCTCAAGAAAATAGTAAATGATACAGGAAAAGATTGGCATATCCAACTCAATCCAACACTTTGGGCATATAGAACCAACATCCGTACACCTACAGGAGCAACACCTTTCTCATTGGTCTATGGATCTGAAGCTATTTTACCATTGGAGGTAGAAATTCTGTCTCTCAGAGTCTCTCTAAAAGGCTTAATCCTAGATGAAGAGTATTGGGTCAACCAACTGCAAGAACTGGAACTATTACATGAAAGACATTAGCATGCTTACACTCATCTCAAAGCATATCAGCAGTGCATGTGTAGGAGCTACAAGCACAAGGTCATCCCTCGCAATTTGTAGATTGGTGACCTAGTCCTCAAAGAAAATCCAAGAAATCAACAAGATCAAGAAAAGAAAGGGAAGTTTGAGCCTAATTGGTTGGGTCCCTATGTCATCATATCAATCTATGGATCAGGTGCCTATCAGCTCACAACCTCAGAAGGAGATGTTCTCGAAGAACCAACTAACAACATTCATCTAAAGAAATAGTACGCTTGAGTAGTCTAATGCACGAGAAAAGAAAAAACAAGCAACAAAAAAAAAATCCAGAAAAAGAAAATAAAAAGGTACAATAAAAGCAACTGGTGAAAACTTGGTAACAGGCACTATTGTGAAAGGACAGCTCCTCTATCTATATCCACATCCTTATCTTCGCAAGTAAAGCACTATTGGTCATCACCCAACACTTAGCAAATATCCATTCAGGACATACTTAGCGTAGTCACTATCCTAGTCTATCCATATATATCCTCTTACCACATTCCACCATGGCTTGGAAATCACTGTACGTATCCACGTCAAAAGGCACACTCAACTAGGGGCAATAAATCATCAAAACTTGCAACACATTCAAGACATCAAAACTATTTGCAAAACTCAGAAACATCACACCCAATGACCAAAACTAAATTTCATCGCAAAAACAAAACAAAGAAGCACAGAAATACCAAAGATGGATGATTTTTTGAAGTACTAAATGTTGCATTATCGCATAAAGGCTTGACTATTTTTGCATTTTGATCTTTTTAAATTATTGGATTCTCTACATTTTCTCACTAAAGGCTTCAAAGCTAGAGATCATGGGGCAACTCCAATATTTTCTTAGTCTTTTGTGTAGGAGGCCATCATTTGTACTGTGTAAATACTTGCCTCGAGACATGATACATTAAGTATCACTGAAGACATGATTCCACTTTACGCATACAAATGGTTTAATCTTGTCTGTTTATACGCAATCCGCACTCTGGTTGTCCTGGTTCAATTATACCTTGACGCTTGTGCTATCTTGCAAAATCAAAAATCATGTAAATTTTTCTCAGGTCATTATGGTTCAATTATACCATTATGCTTGCATAAATTTTCAACATATCCCAAACAAATCAATGCTCAATGATGATACTTATCTCGAAAGCAAATAACATATAGTTATATCAAGATGACAAATGCAGAATGAGGATGCTCCAAAAACATAGTTGCATATCATTTTAACATAGTTGCATTATCATTTTACAAGTAGTTGCATATCATTTTGCATATCATTATCATACAGCTCATTTTCAAGATACATCTCAGATCATTATCATTATCATACATCTCATTTTCAAGATACATCTCACATCATTATCATTATCATACATCTCATTTTCAAGATACATCTAACAGAATATCATTAACATACATCTCATTTTCAAGATACATCTCACATCATTATCATTATCATACATCTCATTTTCAAGATACATCTCACATCATATCATTATCATACATCTCGTTTTCAAGATACATCTCACAGCATATGAAAGCATACATCATGCATCATATCATCTATCTAATCATTGCATCATCATAAAGTAAAGAAAAAACACATAGAACATGCATCCATATAACACATCACATGATCAAAGAAAATGGTGCTCTATATATATATATATATATATATATATATATATATATATATATATATATATATATATATATATATATATATATATATATATATATATCTCAAAAATGATCAAAATGTACAAAATTTGTCATGTTTGTGCCTAGTACAAGCAAAACAATGATCTAAAAATACAATAGAGACACCGTCTCTCAGGTATGACTATCTCCTGAGGGGGATGGTCTCACAGCTGATGTCCCAGCCCCTAGATCTCCAAGACGATCCTATCTCGAAGGCCCCATCATGCCTCTTCTCTCTGATTGCGTCCCCGTCTCTTGAGATCGACTCGATCTTGCCTACGTGAAGCTCTGTACTCTGTGCTCTCTGGGCACAGCATCCTCATAATGGCATCTATAATACTCTGCCTCCCTCACTCTCGAGAATAGCTCCCTCATGATATCCCTCATTGGGCCCCTTATTGTCGCTCTCTGAATGCTCGATACTAGCTCCTCCACCTGACCGCACCGCTGCATCTTTGTATCTCGCTCTAGCATCAACTGGGCAATCTGACACTACTGCACTAGTACCTGTGCCTGTAGCTGTTGAACTATCAACTGTAGGGTCCTGATCTCTACATCCTCCACATGCATTAGGACTTAGACCCATAGGGGCACTTGTGAAGGGGTACCCCCTATCCCTCTACTTGTCCTAGGTGCTGTGGGAGGTAACTCACCAGTCCTCCTCCTTTGTGTCGGTCGCCTCCACTCATCTATCCCTCCCACCACTGCCACCACCTCTCCCACTCTCCACTCCTCCCCTGCTCCAATAGCCAGCCCTCTTCTCCCCTTGTCCATCACAGCTCGCCAAGCTGCTCTCTCCACTCGACCTCCCTCATCCCTACCCCTGTCTCCTCTCCTCCCCAGATATTCTCTCCCCCATCGTCCGCCTCCACCTCCATCATCCCCCTCATCGCCATCTCCCCCAACATCCTCCTCATCATCGTCAAAAGTTGGCCGCATCTCCTCAGGATCTGATATCTTGGCAACAGCATGAGCTACAAACAAACCTGCAAACTCATGGGTCATCCCTACATCTAGTACCTTGGGAGCATAGTCCCATATCTGAGCTGCTAAGCTCGAAAACTCCTCTACAGCTACCCCGCTATCAATAGTGGGACCCCAATTAGATACATCCTGTCTACGCCACGCATACAAACAGGTCCCCTGCGGTATACCCTGCTGCCAACCATACTGCCTCAGCACCCTGCCCACCTAGAATCTCTCTATCACAAAGGGCATCCACCTTATCAAATATTAACTCATAAATACAAATGGCATCTCCAACCCATCCTCTGCCCAAACCTCACAGTCTATATACGGTCACCAAACGACCATATCTATGTCATCCAGGACCCTCCTCCAATGCTCTAGTTTGCCTAGCTTATGCTAGACAACTAGACCCCTATAACCATAAGCATATGCCCACCTAGCAAGCCTATCTCTGTCTACCAGTGGCCTCGCTGCTGGAATGTGCTCCCTGCACCATACTTGTAAAAGTGTCATGCTAGCCGACAAACTGTCGTAACCTAGATACACCACCTCATGTAGGTCCCTATACAAGTGGGCTAACATGGATGATCCTCAAGCAAACCTGCAGCCATGGGTCACCATCTCCTCAAGAACCAATCCCCAACCCATAGAGAATCCCTTTGACCTGCGATCAGGACAAAGGAATCCACTGATAAACCCTACTAGTACTGACGGGAGGGGGCATAATCTAAATCCAGGAACTCCTGCCATGGGATCTCATACCCATATACCATCTCATCATGGAAAATGCACCACAGCACCTCAATACCACCCTCCTCTGTCTGCTCATAGGGCAATAAATCACCTACTACTGGAATCCATAAGATCCTATAATAGTCCTCTGGAGTCACTGTCATCTCACCCGTAGCAAAGTGAAAGGTGTTCGTGTCACTATGCCACCTCTCAGCAAGCACTGTCAGTAGATCCTAGTTCACAGTAAACCGTGGCATGTCTAGCAAGGATGATAGGCCACATCTGTCAATCACATCTAGGTCAACCTGTGCCAACCGTGGTATTAGTGCCCAAGGTCCGGGAAACCACTCCCGCGACTGCAACACTCCCAATCGCTCCTGTCCAAATGCAAAATGAGTCCAATATCAGTTTCCACATCCAAACAAAGATATCAAAATCAAAAATCATATAAAAAACATGGAACAATTTTCTCATCTACATCAAGTTCAACATCATATCATTCCATATCAACAAGTTATCAAAAACCATATCAAAACTTGTAAAACAACTCAAGCCTCCACATCACATAAACTTGTAAAACAACTCAAGTTTCCCACCCATATCAGCTTGTAAAACATCTCAAGTTTCCAACCCATTTCAGCTTGTAAAACAACTCAAGTTTCCAACCCATATCAGCTTGTAACACAAATTAGGCTCCACACATTGAACTTGAAACACAGTGCAAAAACAAATCATGCTTCGATCAAAACAACACATTCATATCTACATGAATAACTTGAAACAAATTGCAAATTAAATCAAGTTATATCAACGCTCATATTGAACACATTTTCAAAAACATGATCAAAAGATTGAGCAAATAACAAAAATCCATCCCCCAGGCAAAACTGACCTTTTCCTATGTAATTTTTCACCTTCAAAAAAATTACTAACTCTTCCAAATCCTACTCCATGCGCTACAAAAACTTGGCTATGTGCTAAAATGCACCTATGCGCTATGTTGTTTTCTCCATGCGCTATTGTGTCTACCCTATGCACTAGACTGACTTTATGCGCTATTCTTTTTCCTCTATGCACCACCCAACCTACCTTAAACACTAAAACTGATTTATGCGGTAACCTATCCCATGCTAGCACTACTTTTTTGACCCTATGTGCTAAATACCCCTACCCATGCGACCTCCTATGTACCCTATGCGCTAGGTTTAACCTATGTGCTACCCTTTTAGCCTGACGCACTACCCTATGTTCATCATGCGCTACTTTTAGACCATGCACTAGCCTAAAATTTGTATGCACTACCCTAAAATTTATACCCTATGCGCTACCTAATTTATCGCATGCACTAAACTATGACTTCTATGTGCTAAACCATTAAACCAAATTTTAAAAATTAAAAAAACAGACCAAAAATGATCAAATGAAAAATCAAAAATGGGTCAAAAGCATTGACTTATTGGTGGTCCGTATGCGGCAGGTCTCCGATACCTCTGAACGTGCTCGAAACGATGCCTAGAATAAGGCATGGGCATTTTGACTTCTCTCCAAAATCTCTTTCTCAAAAGTCAACAAAGCACAAATGAAACAAATTAAAGCACTTTTCCCCTTTTATAGGAGAAAAATGAAATTAGGGCTAGGGAAATGGGCATGTAATTTGCTCGCGGTCTCCCTCATGCCCTAAAGCACGTCAATTATTGGGAGATGAATCAATTTAAATGTTTCACCTAGCCAAAATCATACACACCAAACGCAAATTATCATATCAAATCAAAATTTTCAAAATATTGATTCATCTCTCGAGGAGGCATCACCATCATTTATCAAATCTAGGGCATCACACATCAAATCTGGGGCATAACTTAAAAATCATAAAAATCATAAAAACGACATCGATCATAAAATCGCAACGACGCATCATTTTCTTTGAAATAACATGTGCACACACATCACTTCAAAGAGAGGCAAAATGTAGACGTATAAAAATGACCATATTCCTAAATGAATATTTTATGTTCATTTCTATGTTTAATTAAATCCAATTTAATTAAATTATCCACATTCCTCTATTTAATTAAGTAAATTACTCAATTAAATTCACTATACAATTTAATAGGATAATTCATTTTATTCAATTAAAGCCCATGTCCACTTTTTAATTAAATTCAAATTTAATTAAAATAGTTATCCTAAATTAAATAAACTTAATTTATTTAATTGCAACCAAATTGAATTAAATTCAATTAAAACCTATTTTCCCTCACCCACTTGCAAAATCCTACACCTCCCACTTGCAACCTAAATCCTATTCCTAATTATTCTAGAATCCATCTAATCCTAATCAATTAACCCAAAACCCATCCATTATCCCTTTCCCCTAAATTTGACGAGGTCACTTCTCAAATTTGGAGCAAAGTCTTCAAAATGCATTAAAGCCTTTATCCATTCAACAAGCTAACTTGTTGAATGCCCCCAAAATTTGGAAGGACTCTTACAAAGTTATCCACAAAGTCTTCATAACCATTAATGGTTAACTCAAACCCTCTTACATGGTTAAAGAATTTCCATAAACTCAACCTCCATGTAACCCAAGGGTCTCATCAAGCATTTATTGCTTTGACCATGGTTATCCTTAAACCTTTGTACAAGAGTTTATCCTTTGGGTAAAAGATTTATCCAATGGATAACCTTAACCTAACCTTAACCCTTAACCCCTAGGGTAACCATGAGGTCTTCTCAAGCATTTAATGCTTCTTACACCTCCTCTCAACCAACCTTATGTTGACAATTGTCACCATTTCATTGGTGCCAATTACAAACATGGATTCCCAACTTTCAAACTTGGCCCTTGATTAAACCTTTCAATCCTAGCCATCTATTGCCCTATTTTTGCTATAAATAGAGCTCTCGTTCCTCCATTTTTCAGGATCCAAGACTTTAGAATCTCACTTATACTCAAATCCATTCAAGCTTTCATATTTTATATGCTCACCATTTAGCTTCTCTTTTAAATCGGGAATTAATCTAAATATGCTAATTTAGAGCATGTTCCTTATCATATAGCTTAAATCATGAACTAATATAGTATGCTAGGATAGTTTTGTTTACTAACCTTGTCATCTTATAGCTAGTTTATTGCATTTGTAGCATCATGCATAGCTTAGGATGCATCTCATATTAAATCAACAAAAATCATCCCTCGTTCTTGCATTTGCCATCCCTAAACCATTTTGCTCAGTGATCTGAGAGCAAAAACATTGGTTTGAGGGACCGTGCAAGATAGAGAACCATGGAACGAACCTTGGGAAGCTGAGTTATACTTTATGACTCCATAGCTTGCACCAAGAAGTCTTGTGGGTGTGTGAGCAAGGCTCCATAGAGTTCGGTTTTTTACATATTGAGTTCTATCGACCCGCTTTTCCCGCATACAAATATAATGTAGAATAAGAAAGGGAAAAAAAAAAAATACAATAACATGGAGATTTAACATGGTTTACCCAATATGGGCTATATCCACTACAGAAATGACCATACACTTCTTTTCTATTATCTAGTGAAGAGAAAATAACAATATGTAAAGTGGAAAATTTGGCCTTAGCAAATTCACCATATAGAAGGGGGAACTCACTAAGTCTATTTTCACTTGGGGATCTTTACATTAAAAAGAGGAGGATGAATCTACTAGATCCAATCCTAAATGATTCAAGGACTAAATACTAAGTAGATTGATTAATGTTTTAAATGTGTTTGACCCTCATTTGTAAGCTAAATAAGTAAAGTGTTGAGATTGAAGACAAAGTAAGCAAAAATAATGACCTATAGATTCAAATTTTCATCGTGCACCTAGATCTGAGAAGTTTGAGAAAATTTGGATCTCCCTTGTAAAATCAAGCAAATGTTGCAGGGACCGTGTGTCCAAATAGGGGTGCCCTCCAATTGGTTCTTCGAACTTTTCATGCGTCGAAAAGGATTTTTTTGTCTCTACAAATAAATCTTAATTCCAGAAGTATAGTTGTGCAACTACTTCCTACACATAGAAAGAAGAAGACAGGGGTTGGGAATAGGGGTTTTCCTAAGTCAAACCCTAGTAAGCTTGCCAATGATGGAGTCAAGAGTTACCTTAGTTTTGTCAAAGGACTTCAGCTCCTAAATACCTGCAACTCAAATAACATAGACCGATAGCAGTGTTCTCGGTACTTTACTGATTACTGTGGCATCTTCCACTTTCCCTCATGCACTCTTAATTTCACTGGCTATCTCTTTTATGGATATTCTCACCTTCAGACATCCTCATGTCATCAAACTCTCTTGTTAAACTCTCCTCTTTAGCAATCTTAACATGTTCATCACCGCTATAAATCTCTTCAAGTTTTTTCCATACTTCATATGCAGTTTCAAGACCATGAACATCTACATATTCAGCATCTAACATGGAACTGATAATAGCCTCCAATGTTTGATGAATTTCTTGATGTTCTTTCTTCTAATCATCAGTCAGAATCCCAATAGGTGTAATATACTTAGTATCTACATGATCCCAATACTGACTTCCCAGACTCTTCATGTAAATCTTCATTTTGTCGCTCCATATCCTATACTTTTTTCTATTGAACTTCGGAGCTTCCTTCTTCATCATGATCTAGCAGATCTTTTCCTCAAGCTGTTAGACTTAGACCTTAGACAACTTGAGATGCTCTGATACCAATTGATGGTATGATGAAATAATAAGTATCTGATAGCTTACTCAGAGGGGGGGTGAATCAATAAATAGAAAAACTGATACAAACTTCTAAAACTCAAACTTAATCACACAAAGTAAACTTATCAATGAAATACCACTGTCAAGATCAATACTCATAAGAATACCAGTTGACTGTTACAACAACTTAATAGTAAATAGCATTTAACTTGTAAACATCCAAATGCTTCATTTCTCAATGCTTCCAGTTAACATGACTTATCAGAATAGTTAAGTAGTTAATCAAATCAACCATAAGATCATAACCACAAAAAAAAATCACCACTTGACACAAGTATTTATAGGTGGAAAACCCAAATAGGTAAAAACCATGGTGAGATGGGACTCGTAAGAAAATATTTGAACTCTTCTAAAGTTCGCCCTATTAGGAGCCTAGCCTATTAAAGCTTTTACAAAAAGTCTTGTTAAGAACTGATAGTGTAAGGAATCACCTGGTTAAGGGATTGACTACAAAGGCCTTATTAGAAGAAAATACCCTATAAGGAGTAACCTAAGTAGAGGATTTAAGAATCCAATCTAATGGACCACCTTGTTAGAACTTACCCGGTTAGGGGATTTCAGTTCTGCTGTAATTGTTCAAAAACAACAAGAGTTACTTTATCTATCTGAATAGCACTAAATTTTCTTGAAAAGATCCATTTAAGATTCTATCTGCCTTTACTCAAACTGTAGACTCATTCTTCGGTTCAGTAACCACACACTAAAGCTGATTTCTGCCAACTCTTGCCAACTACAAATAAAACAACTTCATCGACCTTAAATACAAATCAATTAGATCAGTAACACAACCAAAATCTAATCCTCTCATCTATATTACAAACAAGTTGGAACAAGTATGACCATTGGATTTCATAGCAATCTCAACACATTAATCAAGAAAAGCTCAATTGCTCATTTATTACCGCTTCATCGAGCTCAGTAACTCATCACACGCAAGTTGCATTAGATGCAATACACTTTGCTCATTCCCTAGACAAACAAACAAACATGCCAAAACATTTGAATTTGTCTTCATACAATGACCTTACATGTCACCATCATTACCGCTCAACATCAGATCATCAACAACCTTAATCGGTTAGGATTTAACAAAAACAACTGGTAGGGTTTACCGGTTACATAACATAGAAAGGGTTTCACCTTTTACTCCAGTTAGCGGTTCAACTCAAAAAATTACGTAGCGGTTTACAATATCCTTCACAAAGTTCTTCCTACCAAGCTCTTCCTACCGGTTACAAGACAATATCAACAATAACAACAATATTAGCAATATCATTACTAGATAATTGACATCAATGACAACATAACATATCATTAATGCAATCTTCATGCAAATGCCGACAATGCAATGTAGCTCTTTCCTATTTACTACTTATGTTTCCAATTTTTTGATTAAAAAGTGAAAAAGATGAAGGTTGAGAGAAACTAAGCTATGCCTAAGAATTCAAAGATGAAGGACAATTTCTAGTGAAACTCTATGTCTTAGTATTGCCATATAAGAACAACTCCACCACTGCTAATTCATATCTTCTAAGGAGATCAAATGAATTTTCCAATTATTACCAAGCATAGACAACATTAATTAAATGCATATCAATGATTGAATAACAATGGAATTTAAGCACATTCAAGAATTCTAGTTGACCACACAAGGCAAATTTGCAATATAAAAATTGCTAGTGATATGGATTACATGATTTTCATTATGAATCATACACAACATGCTATCATTCTGATTTGAATACTTAAACAAAATCTAAAGCTTGAATTGAGAAGATGAATAACCATATAAATGCTTCAAGGATTCAATAGAAACACCACAAATTCAATGTCTTTATTAATCCAATAGCAAAATAGAAATAATTCCTCAAGTCCTTCTCTTATCTCTTGTATCTCTATATCTCTAATGAGTACAAATGAAATGAGTGGGTTTTGTATAGCACTCCCAAATATAATGAATGGCCAATATTTTTTCACCTAAACCCTAATTAGGGTTTGGTATAATAAAAAACCTATCTAGATAAACATCATCAAAATATTAGCCAATGAGAAAGTGACATCAATTGGCACAAATAATGAGGAAGAATCTTCCAATAAGAAAATGAATTGCCACATAAGATCATATCAAGTTGTCATCTAGAATTGTGTTTCCTTTTTCTTTTTCCTTTCTGGCATATTCAATGAACCTGGTCATCATACATTCAATTTTAGTTGTTTGAGTTGATGGCAGGTTCTTCACTTGTTCTTGTAGGTGGATGACTTCTTCATAGGTTGTGACGATGAAAGTATCCCATCTAGGTTCTAGATCTCCTATTACCGCAAGCTACGAGTGTGGATATATACCTTCCAATTAAGTTTCTTAGTCAGTTATAAGTACTTTAAAGAATAAACTGATTCCTATCGTGCCATTATGCTAGTTCATGAGATGACACTTCAGAATACAACTATGCACTGATTTTCAGTTTATACAAATGACAAAAAATTGTCTAGTCAGGCGCATTCTCTGACTGCATAGACAATTCCATAACATTACAGTGTCCTAAGATACAACATCAACTTTTTTTTCATTATTACCTATATAATATACTTATTTGATTTGTGCATTAAAATTATATTTTATATGGAAAAAATCACCAAAAATTCATATATTTCTATATATAACATAGAAATAAAGATTAAATATACTTAAGGTCATTCTCATAAATAAGAGGAACTCTTATGTTAGGATAGGAAGGTAACATTAGGTTAAAATGCATGTTTTTATAAGTGTTGAAATAAACAAATAAGATGCACGATCATAATAATCATATTCATTATAGAAATGCAAAGAAAATAAACTTTATACATAGTAATGAATTGTGATTCAATATTGGTTTTTATCATAGTGTGTTGGTTAAGTGGTGGTGTTGTTACTCTGACCACCAAGGTTCAAATCCCCATTGGACCATTTTGATCGAAAGCTTGTGCCTTTGCTGATCCAATGTGCTTGCGGGTTTAAAAACATTATAAAATAGACTTTCATTTTCATTATAATGGAGAAAATCTGTAATCAGACAAAGAATTCCATATTATTTTATATTTATACAAACATAATGAAAATTTAGATAATATTAAATACATTTCAAAGTAATACTAACCAGAAATGAAACAAATGAAACATAACTTTTAAGTCAAAACTAATAAGATTCTTAAGCCTTTTCGGTTTCAGCGTTTGCATTCATTTACTTAATATAATGGTGCATGTTTCGACACATAAGGGTTTAACCTAATGGTGAATGTCTTTGACACAAAGGCTTTGTGTTTGATTAAAGATAAGATTGTCTAGAATTTTTTCAGATTTGAACTAATAATATTGTATGTTTCTAATAACTCTAATTAACACCACCTTAAATGAGAAATAGTGTCTTTTTAGAGAGATTCCAAGGCAGCGGTGCTGCTCATTGGCAATGTAACAAGTCGAAGGGGATTTCCACTATCACAATGCAATCGAAGTTTTTGAAACGATTGAATGCTCTCCATGGTAACATCATATGTGAATAAAATCTGAATTAATGACTTCCATATCTCCTTTTCGGCAACTGATTCAATTCTATCAACATATTGCCTAACAATTGTTCTGAATGTGGGGTCATCATCATCAATATTGTCGTCTTTTATAGACACAAGCTTCTTCCAATCCTGCGAGATACAAAAGGCATATATGAATGTCTGTGAGAGTTAAAAATCAATAAACTCAAACGTGAAGAAAATGCAAGCCCGTAAACTACCTCAATAATACGGTTCACATTGTCTTTCCACTGCCAGCAACAAAAACTTCATACAAGTAATTGGACCTGCCATTGTGGTAGGTTTTTGCCTTCCTTGCTTATAAAAAAGATGTTCCAAGCTAAACGATGGTATAAGAGGAATCTTTTCCATTCACAAGGAAGTTGTGGATCATAGTTTGTTTGTCTGCTCAAGAAAGATATTGCTTTCCGCTCTTCATCGCTGTAGCTTCGCATTATTAATGGCGACTATTTACTATCGTGATTTTCAGTTTCGACCTGCTTATATCCGGGCCTGATGAAATACCAAAACCTCTCTAACGATTATTCAATCACATCGATATAATTGAAGTTATAATTCGAAACTCTTGAAGAAAGTGTTTCTAACAGTAATACCTGAATAACTGCATCGGCAAAGTCCCCTCTTCAATGCTCTGAAACACAAAAGTAATTGGGAAATTATCAGCCACATCTCCCGGCCGCTTTGTGGATGGTGTGGTAGAAGGTTTTCGTGAGGGTTTTCTATATCGCTGAGTTGAGCATCTGCATCTATCAGAAAATGTTTTTTTTCATTAAAAGTAAAACAAATGAAATTAAAAATCCTTGTCCTATAATCGATAGAATGTAATTTGAGAACCTGCTAAAGGTTCTGGGACGCTTCGTGGATGATTTTGTTGAACGTTTTCTCTAGGGCTTTGATCTCCATCACTGGGCTGAGCATCTGCATCAACCAGAAACCCTTTTCTTTAATAAAAGTAAAACAAGTTGAGACTTTGTAGAAGGTTTTTATATCGTACAGTTTAGTACCTGATTCACTGAGAAAATGTTTCTCTTCTATAAAGTAAAATGATATTGCAATATAAGGAATGGATTGTAATTTTTCAGAACCTGGTGAAAGTCGTGAGCTCCCCTGTCTCGTCGCCACTTTCCTTTCCCAACAGCTGATTTAGAAACTGTTTTCTTTGATCATTGTCAAGATCTGGCAAGGTCAAGGTTAGCTGAACTATCTTGCGTAAAATATCTCTCCCCCAAATTATCCGCATCTACATTACTTGAATTATTACTGTCTGGATATTGGTTTTGATAATTATGCGCTATTGCTCTTGAGACCATTGTCTTGTCCATTCCAAGAATCACGTTGATATCACAAACCGCTAAGACTAAATTAACTGCAGATAGTACCTGGAAATTCGATTTAGGAAAAGCTTAAAATTTTAGTGGTGTATACCATCGTTTACCACCATGTTAAACAGTTCAAGAATAAAACCGATTCAAATGAGATATACCTTCAAAATAACTGCGTCTTCGCACCTATCCAAATCGTCAATAAAGACAATTATGCGAAGATCATTTTTGGAAGGCGGACATGACTTTGGAATGGACGTGTCTTCAACATTGTCACTCTATAACCAGTTACCAGCAAGCAATTTCCATATGAAAGACGGTTTTTCACAAATTTGTTCTTTCAAGAATTTGATGTCAGATATGACTTGATGCTGATAACCCAGATTTGTGCTATGGTCAGGTAGACGAATATATCTCGTAACTTGAACAGTAACAGATTTAAATACAGGAAGCAGTTGTCTTGTTACAGTCCAAAAAACAACTACTAGAGTTATTGCTATGGATCCGTATTTTAAGCCTTCCAGATTACTGTGCTTCGATCTTTTAAACAGCATCCAGACTACCCAAGTAGCCCAACCAGAAAGAAAAAGAGCAAGGACGCACAGCAAAAAAAATTGCAATAGTATTTCGCCT
Source organism: Cryptomeria japonica (assembly GCF_030272615.1). Lineage (NCBI taxonomy): Eukaryota > Viridiplantae > Streptophyta > Pinopsida > Cupressales > Cupressaceae > Cryptomeria > Cryptomeria japonica. Next base: position 160,860,912 of record NC_081408.1, on the reverse strand, counting down.
CCTCGTTCTTTCCATGCATATCTCCAACAAGACCTGATTTTCTGGGACCTGGTCATTGTTTCTTCCATCGCCTTTGTTATTGTTACAGCCAAGCCAGCCCATGCTTCTAACTCATTCCGATAATGCCACGCGTCATATCGAACCGTCAGAATATTAGGAATCTTGCGCGGATTAACACTTGAATCTGACGTTTGATCCTTCAAAGCAAACTAGAGACACACGAATCAATGAGCCTGAAAAACTTCTTAGAAACCCGTTAACTTAGGATATTTATGGGAAAAAACTCACCATCTCACCCCGTTCCATAAGAGCTAATGATTTATACACTTGAGGGTATTTGTCTTGATAGTTGTCCAGAAAATACACCAGTGGATCATCAATCTGACGGGCAAGGGATGGAAATTTAAGTGATTCATGATAGTTATGTTGGGAATGTGAAGCCTAATGGTCATATGACCCTTCGCGTTCTTTCAACTGTTCATTTTATATCTGAATATGATTATATAATGGCTGTGTGCAGCACATGTATGGGAGTTGATTAATAAAAGTTATTCTCTGCTTTGAGTGTGGATGTAGGCAAATTTGCCGAACCACGATAAATCGTGTGTTGTTTTCTTTTTCTGTTTTTGTTATCATTTTCTGTGCTCATTCTAATCCTCATTCTAATCCTTACAAGTTAAAGCTCTATTATCTCACTTTCACTAGAGTTATTCATATTGATTTATATCATGTACTTACATCAGCTATTTCAGACGCTAACAATAAATCTCTCACTCCACTCTTAACTTTATTGTATTTTTTTGAATCTTTCAGAGCTAACTTGAACAGTTCTGGAAAATCCTCGATTGGTAGAATATTGGGAAACGCTTGCTGAGCTTCCGCTTGTAGCAAAATCATTTCAGTCTGTCATTTGTGTAAATTGTCATTGTTTCAGGAATTTCATCAATGTTATATGAAGAAAAACCATGTTAAATCATTTTGAAAAAAGGATTTAAGAAGGTACCTGCAACATTAAACTGGACTTGCCAATTCCCCAGGCACCTGAGATGCCCACGGTCACAGGTGGTTTAACATATGGATTTAAAAAAAGTGCAGCCAGGCCTTCGGCAAATACTCTTCTTCCTGGCACAGTGCAAGTCACATTTAACGATAAGCTATATAAGTTTTAAGGTGATATCTTTATTCTTATCCTTCCTAAAAGAACCATTTTAGTATAGACCAATAGTATCCCTCAAATAATTGGTAATTTTAAAAACTGGTTGTTTAAGTGGGAGAGGGCCTCACAAAAATAATAGTTTCCTTGACTAAATAGTTTGTTTCTTTGCATGCTGAACTGAATTCTACACTGGTTATAATGTTAACTTCTTAACATTTTGATCCGATTACAATCTACATCTTGAAATGAGTTCCACATAAATAACTTGTACATCTTGAGCCTTAATATGTGATCTTTAAGCAATTCTATAAAGATTGAATTTATAATGATGCAATTCTTACGTACCGAGGCTATCGTGGATGGATGGTTCATCTGGGTCTCCCTCTATCACATTCTTTACACGCAGATCTCCACGCTCAAGAGCTATCAGAACTGTCACGTTTCAAAGTAGGCCATTAGTCTACATGCATAGTGATAGCTAATTAGGCAGCATCCAATGAACAAGTCTAGGATTTTGTTTGTCCCAGTTTTGAAACTACCGTCTAACATATGTTGTTAAGAGAGATTATTTGATGGTTAATTTTTTCCATATTAATTGTCATGCCATTCATGGGGGAGCCAGTAATGAGGTTGGGTTTTATCATGGGGCACTAGGCTCAACCATTAAATTTGGGTCCGATGGGTGGCCAAGAGGACTTAACAAGGATCTATTAGGAGGGTTAAAGCAAGGTGAAAGTTATAGATTCTAAGAATTAACTCTTGATTGAGGGGATTGGAATATTTAGACTTAACTTTTGCAACAGATGGAGATAGTGAAGAACAAACCGAGTATGCAAAATTCATCCTTATACCATACCTAAGGTGGTTTAACATTAGGAAAAGATGGGTATGAAATCTCTTAAAACACCTATCCAGAATGAAGAATTTTATCAACAAAAGAGCAGGATCTTTCCAAATACCAAGTAGCTCTTCTCTATTATAGCCACTTTGCAACCTAGAACCCCTTCTTCGAACTTGAAAAATAGCTTAAATTCCTCCTTATATGACCCTTTTAGCTTCTTGGGAAAAGTTATTGCATCTTGCGGAAGCCCATTAATGGTGCAATCAAATCCAAAGTGACTCTAAAAACAACCTCTCCAATTTTCACCTCCTCCTTTTACCAAGCCTAGAAAAATTCTTGGAGAGATCTTTCATGGCCTTCTTCCACAAAATTTTGAAGAAAATTGTCTATTATTAAAAAGCTTCTAAGTCTTGTGAGGAGAATATTGTTGATTTTTAAAATCTTCTAGAAAACTAAAAATTTGTGAAAAAAGAATTTATATTTTTTTTAATCATATTTTTATTTCAATTATAAACTATAATTAAAATAAAAATAATTAAATTTTCATATTTTTTTATTACTTACATAACTAGAATTTTAAAATCTGAAAATATTGATGATAAGAGATAACTTTTTAAGAAAGATTCTTACATTGAAAAAATAAAACTATTGTCAATGGACCTTTGGTCTGTTGGTGAAGTTTAATGGTTCTAAATGAGTGAAGTAACAAGTCTTGTTGAGTGCAAAACTGTTGATAACTGATGCTGCTCTAGCATGCAACTAGATTAGTTTAGTTAATAGTTTTTTGTTTATTCATGCAAATAAAGCATGTACTCCAACATGCATTAATCCTTAGGACTATTTTTAGTTTTACTTTTTGTAGGAGTTTGTTTTTAGTAAATAAAACATGTTGTGCATGCACTTATTGTATTCTTAATTTAGGGAGTAGTTTGTTTTTTTTAGTTTGAGAGCCTTAGTAGCTTTCCATGCAATGCTAGGAATATATTTAGAACTACAGTTATTATTAATTCTTCTAGGCTGCAAATTCTTTATATATACAGCCTCTATGTAATTTTTTAATTAAGCTTCAATAAAGATATTGGTGTGTGCAATTCCAAAAAAACAAGACAATTTGTTTTTTATTCTGAATTGTGATTTCTTTTTGCAATTTCTTCTTTTTGTTGTTATTGTTTGCTAATCAGTTGGTTCAAAGAGGATAGGTTAGGTTCAAAATTCTACAAGTGGTATCAGAGTGGATAAAATTATTTTGGGTTAATGTTTTATTGTTGGAATTTCACCAAAGTTAATCAGGTCGAATTCTAACCATATGCCCATTCTAGAATTTGATGGGAATGATTATGATTATTGGTGCATTAAGATGCTGACTTTTTTTATTGGAAAGGATTTGTGGGAGATTATTGAATCAGGTTATGAAGAGCCAACTGATTGGAATGCCCTTACAGCCAATGAAAGAACAACAAGAAAGGAAACAAGGAAAAAGAATGCTCAAGCTTTGTTTCACATTTAGATAGCTCTTGATAAGAGCTTATTTCCAAGAATATTAGGAGCAACAACAGCCAAAGATGCCTAGAAGACTCTACAAGAAGCTTACCAAGGTAGTGATCAAGTTAAAGTGGTCAAGCTTTAGACATTGAAACGAGAGTTCAAGAATTTGAAGATGCAAGAAGCTGAAAGTATAAGTGATTATTGTGTCAGAGTCAAAGATGTGGTCAATAAAATGGCTACACTTGGGGAAATTGTAAGCAATGAAGTTTTGATAAAAAAGGTGTTGAGATCTTTGACACCCAGATGGAATCATGTAGCAATAATCATAGAAGAAAGCAAAGATTTGACAAAACTACAGTTTGATCAACTGGTTGGATCCCTGATGTCTCATGAAGAAAGATTGAAAGATTCTTTTGAAGGTGTAGAGAAAGCGTTTTCCTCTAAATTTCTCATCACAAAAAATGAAGATGCAAGCAGCAGTAGTGTCAAAATCAATCAAGGCTAAGGTAAAGGGCAAAGCCAAAATTCTTCAAGAGGTAGAGGAAGAGGTGGCTCAAGAGGAAGTGGTGGTTTCAGAGGAAGAGGTAGAGGCAAATTTGATAAGAGAAATGTTCAATGTTACCATTGTAATAGGTATGGTCACTTTGAAAGAGAATGCAGATTGAAAGAAGGTAAAAGTGCTAACTATGCTCAAGAAAGTAGTGAGAATCCTCATGATCACTTATTTTTGTCTTATGCAAAGGGTGAAAATACTAGTAAAGATGTTTGGTACCTAGATTCTTGATGCTCTAACCATATGATAGGGATTGAGAAGTTGTTCTCAACAAAGGATGGAAGTTTCAAATCCAAGATCCAACTTGGTGATGATAAATCATTGGAGGTTGCTGCCAAAGGAGCTATGGAGGGCCAAACAAAAGAAGGTATAAAGAGTATTCATGATATTTATTATACTCCATAATTGAAGCACAATTTGTTAAGTGTTGGGCAGCTATGTGAGAAAAAATATAAAGTAGTCTTTGAGAATAAGACTTGTACTATCTATGATAAGAATAAGGATAATAGGGTGATCACTGTTGTTCCTATGACAAGAAATAGGATGTTCCCCTTGAGGTTTGGTGAACATAACAACAGTTTGGCAAATATGGCTTATGAGTATTCAAGTTGGTTATGGCATTTCAGGTATGGGCATTTAAATTTTCATAGTTTGAAGTTTCTAACCTCACATGCATTATTTTCTGGTTTACCCAAGGCTGAGGAATACAAGGAGGTTTGTGAAGGTTGTGCTAAAGGAAAGCATGCAAGAGAAAAGTTTCCAAAGGGCAATGCATGGAGGGCTCATCACCCAGTTCAGCTTGTTCATTCAAATATATGTGGTCCTATGCAGACTAAGAGTTTGGGTAAGTCATCATATTTCATCACTTTTATTGATTATTACTCACGAAATTGTTGGGTATATTTTATGAAGGCCAAAGATGAAGCCTTGGATACATTCAAGAAGTTTAAAGCCCTTGTGGAAAATGAGAAAGGGTGCAAGATCAAATGTTTAAAGACTGATCATGGAGGAGAGTTTTGCTCAAAGACTTTCCACAGTTATTGTGATTTTAATGGCATCAAGAGGCAACTTAATACTGCATACACGCCTCAACATAATGGAGTAGCTGAAAGGAAGAATCGTAATGTGGTTGAAATGGCAAGGTGCATGTTACAAACCAAGGGATTGAGAAATTCTTATTGGGGAGATGCAGTTGCTACAACTGTGTACATCCTCAACCGTAGTCCCACCAGTGCACTAGAAAAGATGACTCCTTATGAAGCTTGGTATGGTAAAAAGCCTAATGTTAATAATTTCAAAGTTTTTGGTTGTTTGGCTTATGTGCATGTACATGATCAAAATAGACAGAAGTTAGATGCAAAGAGTGAGTCATGTATTTTTATTGGGTATAGTGAGAAAACCAAGGCTTATATATTGTATAATCCCCTCACTAACAAGCTTATTGTCTCAAGAGATGTGATTTTTGATGAAGAGGGAGTTTATGGTCATCAAAAAGGACATGTTGAGAAGCCAAAATCTATTTTGAATGATGATATAATTGTTGATATTCATCATGAGTAGCCAACTAATGTTTCTATATCTAGTGGTTTAACTCCACCAAGCAATCCTTCATCAAGTTCTTTAGTACCAAGTTCAAGTCCAACTTCTTCTCGAAGTTCTACAAGGAAGGTAAGGAGATTGAGTGATATCTACCAGAAGAGTGGAAATCAAGTACATGAAGAAAACCCAATAGGTGAGACAATGAATTTTGTTTTATTAGCCAAGGCTGATTTTGAACCATCATGTTTCGAAGATGCATGTACTAATGAGGTTTGGGTGAAAGCCATGGAAGAAGAGATGGATTCCACTCACAGGAATGAAACTTGGGAGTTAACAGAACTTCCACATGACAAAAAATGGATTGGCACCAAATGGGTCTACAAGACCAAATTTAACAGTGATGGGAGTGTTGAAAGACATAAAGTGAGATTAGTTGCTAAAGGCTTCACACAAAAGTATGGAATTGACTATGAAGAGACATTTGCACCAGTAGCAAGACAAGAGACCATAAGAATGTTGATTTCATTAGCAACTCAGAAGAAGTGGAGCATACATCATATGGATGTGAAAAGTACCTTCTTGAATGGGTACTTAGAAGAGGAAGTATATGTGGAGCAGCCACAAGGTTTTGAAGTGGAAGGAAAAGATAATTATGTCTACAAGTTGAAGAAGGCTTTGTATGGCCTCAAGCAAGCACCAAGAGTGTGGTATGCTAGGATTGATGGATACTTTCAGGAGAATGACTTCCAGAGAAGTAAGAGTGATCCTACCCTATACTACAAACAAGAAGGTACTGATATTCTAATCATAAGTTTGTATGTTGATGATCTTTTGTATATGGGTAGTAGTTCTAAGATGAAAGATGAATTCAAAGCTGCTATGATGAAAGAATTTGAGATGAAAGATCTTAGTCTATTGAAATATTTTCTAGGAATGGAGGTTTATCAAAGTAAGGATGAGATTTTCATTTGTCAAACAAAGTATGCACAGGATATGCTGAAGAAATTTAATATGACTGATTGTAACCCTGCCTCCACTCCAAGTGCTCATGGAGATTTGTTATGTAGAGATGATGGTGCTGATTTAGTTGATGATACAACTTACAAAAGTATTGTGGGGAGCTTGATGTTTCTAATCCACATGAGGCCTGATATTGCCTATTCAATTTCACTTGTTGCAAGGTATATGACAAATCCTTCTGAAATACATATGAAGGCAGCCGAGAGGATTTTGAAGTATGTGAAAGGGAATTTAAGTTTTGGTATTCATTATTACTCTTCTGAAAAGTTCAATCTAGTAGGTTTTAATGACTTAGATTGGGGAGGTAGTATGGATGAAAATAAATCTACATCTAGAAATTATTTTTCTTTTGGTTCTGGTTTGATTACTTGGAGCTCAAAAAAGCAAAGTATTGTTGCCCTCTCATCTACAGAAGCAAAGTATGTTGCAATTACCTTAGCAGGTACACAAGCTCTTTCGCTCATAAAAGTTTTGGAAGAAATTGGAGAAAAACAAATTCATCCTACAGTGATATATTGTGACAATGTGAGTGCCATCAAGTTAGCTAAGAATCCGGTTCATCACAACAAAATAAAGCATTTTGATTTGAAATATCACTTCATACGAGATTTGGTGCAGAAGAAGGATGTTGAATTGAAGCACATCAACACCCAGGATCAGCTAGCAGATATATTCACCAAAGCAGTTGCGAAAGCTCAGTTTATAGCACTACGAGATAATATTGTCAGCCCTCTCAGCATCAAGGGGGAGTATGTTGATAACTGATGCTGCTCTAGCATGCAGATAGATTAGTTTAGTTAATAGTTTTTTGTTTATTCATGCAAATAAAGCATGTACTCCAACATGCATTAATCCTTAGGACTATTTTTAGTTTTGCTTTTTGCATGAGTTTTTTTTTAGTAAATAAAACATGTTGTGCATGCACTTATTGTATTCTTAATTTAGGGAGTAGTTTGCTTTTTTTAGTTTGAGAGCCTTAGTAGCTTTCCATGCAATGCTAGGAATATATTTAGAACTGCAGTTATTATTAATTCTTCTAGGCTACAAATTCTTTATATATACAGCGTCTATGTAATTTTTTAATTAAGCTTCAATAAAGATATTGGTGTGTGCAATTCCAAAAAAACAAAATTATTAATTCTTCTAGGCTACAAATTCTTTATATATACAGCCTCTATGTAATTTTTTAATTAAGCTTCAATAAAGATATTGGTGTGTGCAATTCCAAAAAAACAAGGCACTTTGTTTTTTATTCTGAATTGTGATTTCTTTTTGCAATTTCTTCTTTTTGTTGTTATTGTTTGCTAATCAGTTGGTTCAGAGAGGATAGGTCAGGTTCAAAATTCTACAAGAACCCTGACACAAAGAGATGATGTCATGCTTGAAACAGATTTGTCCTTCAGATTCAATCCATGAACCCTGATCTCATATTACAATAACTACATGGATTTATATTAAAACAAAAGAAAAATAAATAAAAAATTGACTAATTAAAAGTTTCTCAAGAGACAAATATTTTCATTCATATTTTCGGGCAACAAATTGAAACATACAAACTACGCGAAATAATAAATATACTTTTAAACAAATGATACACGGAGCGAGAGGATAAGGTTGTGAAGAACGCATACAATTTTTGACCCACTCTCGTTCAACTTGTGACAAATTATGGTCGGTGAAGTTGTTTAGCTGGCTAGTCATTGCACCTCTATCGATGAATTCCAATGCGAGTGCATCATACCCCAATTTAATCGCACTAAGCAGCAAGTCACTTGAGCTTCCATCGGCGAGTTCCCTTTGCTGCTTGAGAAAACGTTGAAGTTGCGGTGAGGATTCTGCACTTTGTTCTGCTGTACCCATATCTATAACCGACGCCCAGAGTAGAAGCAACCTTTCTTCATCAGATCTGTAATGATTCAACAATACCTCAGCCATATCTCTCGCTGTCCGCTGGTTTGAGAATTGCACACAATAGTGCAGTTCAGTTTTGCCTTCAGAGTTGCGTTCTAAGAGAGGCCTAGATCCATTACCCAATAGGTATCGCACGGCTTCAGAGTGCTCTCCAGAGTTGCGTTCTAAGAGAGGGATAGATCCCTTCAGAGTAGCGTTCTAAGAGAGACCTAGCAGCACCGTTTGCCCGAACAAATCAGTCTGACGAATGCATTTTTTCACCATCTCTTCATCAAGATCGTCCAGGAGAGTGCATATAATATCTGTATTACCGTTAGCAGCTGCTTTATGCAATGGCGTCTTACCCTTGGCGTCCATCAATAAAATAAGATTTTTCACCGCGGTCAGTTCCCATAATACATATACTATATGTACTTTATTGCTATTTACAAGAATATGCAATAGATTTCCTCCATTTCGATCCTTCTGATGGGCTGCCAACCGGCACTCATTCATTAGAAAAGTGCATAGGCCATTGTGACCATGAAGAGCTGCAAAATGAAGAACAGTCCTACCATATTTATCAACAGCTTTTATCAACTCTTTTCCATATTCAAAATTTCTTAAAACCAATTGCGCAATGAACTCAGCATGTTTTCCGTTGTGCGGCTGATCAGTTGCGTAGTGTAATAACGTTCTACGGTGATTGAACGTTTCTATCAGGCTTTCCGTCAAGCGGTCTAACTCTGTTTTACGCAGTTCTAGATCCTCAAATCCGTCGACGATACTCTATAAAACGAAGCACATGACTTCTGTAATTTTATCATCATAGGAGAGCAGTAGAGCGGCTTTTCTTCCTTCAATGTTCAATTCCACTACAGAGTACATTTCCATATCAAAGGTACCATCTGCAGAGAGTGTATTTAACAATTAGCCTTGTTTCAATTATTTAATCAAAAACAGAAGAGTCATTATACCCGCGTATAACTGTACAAAGCAATCAACTTACCAGATGGTCTTGACACATTCGTTTTAACCAGCAGCATGTGTACCATGTTGGATCTGTACTCTTCGACAGCATTATATCTGTTGCCGGGGCCATCTACCCATCCATCCAGAAGTCTTACAACATCCCACGATTCAAGGATCTGGTTTTCTTGAATCGTTCTAATATGACTTCTCACTTCATTCACAGAAGCCAAACGCCACTTTCCTGCGGATGATAGTTCCACATCTCTTTTACACTTTCTGAATTCCATTGGAACAACTTTGGCAAATCTCAAACAAATGCACAAACTCAATGAAGGGATGTGTGCCGTGCCATTACTTTGGAATAATTCATATAGATAAATGTAGTTCATAACAGGCATGCTTTTACCAAGTCGAACCTCTAATATTATACTTTTTAAACTCAACTAAAATTACTCACGTCATAATGAATTAACAAATCCAAAGTCCATTTCTCGACGCACATTAATCGTACCGTGAAGTGACCTTGAATACGAATTTCTTATAAAAAGTAATAAAAAATAGACAAACCAAAAAACCTTGGCAAATGTCTACGCACCTCCAGACTGGACATTTGACCGTGATTAATTATTGAAAATTAACAAATGCATGGGGTAGGTTGTATTTGGCTTTAGCGAAGAAATTTGTACTAATACCAACTATTTTCTTGGCAGTATATGTATCGCTGTGTTTTTAAATGTAGTTATTTTCCTTCCATTGATTTAATGTAAACAAAATTGAAGGGACAAGGTCACTAGGAAATTTATATTAAAAAAATGCTGCCATATAGAAAGAATGTGAACGACAAGTTGTGGATTGATTTAACAAAATATGTTTATTTAGTATCTAATAAGAATTAACACTAATTAGAGTGTTGTATTTTTTTGTTTAATTGTTTCATAATATTTTTCAATACAAGAATGAATATTTTTACAATATTTTAAAAATAATAATATAAATTATTTGTTTAGAATTTATTAATTCACTATATGACTTAGACCTCGCTTAAACAAATGGCCATATAGGTTTATGATGGGTCATCCTATCACAAAATGCAGCTAACATGAATGCTAGCAGAAAATTGGACAACTACTAGTTTTTTTAAAGTGCCTTTCATTTGCACTCGATCAAGTAGGATTCTAAGTAGTAAATTAAATAATTTTAAAAATATTTAGGACTAATTTGTAGTATCATCTTCGTTGGGAAATCATGGTTTTTCATTGATTACTGTTTGATAATACTATGTGGGGTATAATATAGTTTATTGGGATAGAATTTAACTTATTCGAATATTTAAGTTGATAAGCTTTGTGTATGGGCTTTTAAGGTTGGAATATTGTTAGTCTGTCAAGAAAATTGATTTCGTTGACGGTTTGCAGGTGTGTTTCAATTTTCTCGGCCCACATTTTATGCTGCACATTTTGAGGCTTTTGCCCGACCACTGTTTATTAGTTTTTATTTAGCAATGAGGACGACCTTGTAGTTGAGCATCAAATATGTGTAAAAGAAAACTAGGCATGTGGGCGGCAAACATTGGGAATATGAAGTTATTTGTCCAGTAGTTATGTTTACTCGTCATTGGTCCCACCTTCCATCGCATTTGTTTATGCAACACTCAAAATTTATCATTGATCGTCTTTTTTAAATAATTAAAAATTAAAATATAATGACTATTTTTATTTTCAATTAATTATTAAATACAGTCAATGGTAAATTTAGGATGCTGGATAGACGTTGCCCTTCCACCAGCATGGCAAAGATTAAAAATGGCAGTAAGGTTAATTTCAACCTCCCAAACATTAGCCATGTAAAGAAAGTAAATGTGGGATATAGTTTATTGAAATAAAACTAATTTAAAATATTTCAATTTTCTTTCACTTGTGTGTGTGAAGCCACTAAACATGCGTAAACGAGTGGTGTTTTTTATTAGTTTTATTTTTTAAATAGAGATTAATTTGAAGTTTGTGTGCATGCTTTAATGGATTTTTGGCATGTTTCATATTCTTATTAATTATTTTGTGATAACTATGCAATACAAAATGCTTTTCACTCTGTAAATCGTGAGGACATTTAATTGAATTTACTATCATTTATGGCTACCACGGGTACTTGTTTTTGCGTTGTGATATTAAGTTCATTTTGATGTTTCCTATATGGTATTTGCATATGCTTGTGTTGCAAAAGACATTATTTCTCATTTTTTGTATTAGCAGATTTTGAACGGTCATATGTGTAGGTTAGTTATTTCTTACTTTTGTTTGCAATGTGTTGTGATTTTTGTGGCTTCAAAAAGGCTTTTGAAAAAAATTACCAATTTGGATTTTGTAAACAGTTGTAAATCTATGGGAATTCTTTCAAAAATATATTTGGGTGCTTAGGTTTTTTAGATGTTTGTGTTGTAGAGGACCTTGTTTGTCATTTTCTCAACAAAAGAAAAAAAAAAAAGGAGAGATAGTCTAGTAATTGTAGAAGTGAGTATTTGGAAGGTTTGTCGCATGAGCAGATCAGTTATTTCTTACTTCTATCTACAATGTGTTGTGATTGTTGTGTTTTTCTATATTCCTTATGAGAGGCAATCAAAGCTTTGAAAAATGGGTGTAAACGGGTTTTACAATTTTAATAATTGGCTTTGAAAGGGTTTTGAAAAAAATAACCAGTTTGGATTTTGCAAACGACCATAAATTTATGGGAGTTCTTTCAAAAATATATTTGGATGCTTAGGGTTCCCTAAAAAAAGTTAGTTTCAATTCCGCAAGTCCTCCATAATTTATCGA
>NC_081408.1:160813646-160843646 GCF_030272615.1 Cryptomeria japonica | reverse complement strand
TTCTTCAAGGCACAAAATCTAACCTTCACCACTTAAGAAGACTCAAAACTTCTTTAAGATGGATCAGAAAAGAAATTATCAGCACCTGAAGTTGCTCTTAGAGATAAAAAGCTACTTGTAACAATAATTAGAAATATCCCTTACTAGATAGAATTATTATTGTATTCATGAAAGAAAATTTCCTATACAAATGTAATATATTTTACTAAATTTCAACTAGATTTATCTATTTCATGTATGTTATAGAGTTTACCTATGTGAATTAAAGATTTTAACATTTCTCCATTTTTATTATCTTATTAATACAATAATTAACTTGAAGATTGCCATCCTATCGACAGTTCCTTGCAAACAAAAAAAGTGCAACTACTAGTTAATATTTTATACAAAATTATTTCCATTCATTTTTTAAATCTAGTTGATTATATTCATTAATTTTTGTTATTTTTATAGCTTTTAGTATTTAAAATAAATCTAATTTTTTATTTGAAATAAATTTGATTGATTATTTGAGTTTATCTTATTGATATTAGCTATACATGATAGAAAAGACAATAAATAATTCAATCAATAATAAATAATCATACTTAAAACCAAATTCAATGAATATATTCTATATTTAAAATCAACTAAAAAATATCTTGAAGTGTTCCCATTATTTTTAGATCTATTAATATTATTCTAATCCACCTACCTTTTTCTTCTTCTATAAGTATTATTTTAAAATAACTCTATTAGAGTTAATATATATATTTTAAGTATTGATATATTGAAGTGACATATATTTTATAGAGTACAAAATGACTTATTAGTACTTGATGCTAGGCTAGTACTATTGCAATCATTTGCAATCAATTTTTGTTAACTCATTATTATTCAATTGGTTTTCCATCAATTAGAACTATGAATTTTTTCTTTTGATATATTTTTAAAAAATTTAAAAAGTTAAGACGCATGATTTTTAAGTCTAAATTAAAAAAATGAATTTTCTCCAATCTAATTGGCTCAAAAAATTTACATCTTATTACCTGATTTCATGAATTCTCTATCCAAATGAATTTTTTAATGCAAATTTTCACTTAATTTATGATAATATTTAATATATTTAAATTTTGTTTTCAAATTTTGTTTACATATCTATAAATGAATATATAACAAATTATTTAAAATTCGTATCTAAATCTTTTAAAGCTTTATAAATATAAATAACCATGTACATAATATATAAAATACAAATGAATAATTTTTAGTTATTCTATTGCAATTTAATAATATAAAAATTTGATAATAAAATAATATTATTAATAATATAGTACTAATATTTGTAATAACAAAATAATAAATAACAACAACTTAATAATAAACATATAAAAATGTATTCAATAATATTGTATTATAATTATAACATATTAATAATATAAGAATCCTAATGTTTATCTATATGACTCTAACCCTAACTTAATCTTAAATCTAATCATATCTCTAATTGAACCTTGACATATTTAACTTAAGTTAACCTAACACCAACTTTAAACATAACTCTAACTTAACCATAATATGTGTCATGTATTTATCAATATATAATTATAATATAATAATTAAAATACAATAATATCAGAATCCTAATGTTTATCTATATGATACCATCCCTAACATAATCTTCAACCTGTTCACATCTCTTATTGAATCTTAACATAGTCTATCTCTAATTGAACTATAAACTTAATTTTTGGAGTGTATTTAATATATCATACATTTAGTAGTATGGATAATAGAATAAAACTAAAATATTTAAACTTATTAAACAATCATAAAATTTAAATTATTCAAAATGTGTTTAATAAAAGTAAAAATTTAAAGTGAACACTTTATCACCTATCACATGTAAACTAATAATAAAATTTCACATTTTTTTATACTAAAAACTATTTTATTTATGAAGTACATTTTTCGAGATTTTATTTTTCTTATTTTTCACCTATACAAAATGAATTCTTGTGATTTTTATTTTTTCAAAATTTATCAACCATTAGTCCACATTTGTTGCCGTGTAGTTATGTCTCTCAATTATAATTCAAATGACATTGACTATTTCTATTTCTAAATTATATAAGTCAAATCAATTAATACAAATGATCAAATATACTTACATAAAATTAAAATCATATATACTTATATTATTTCATTTATTACTTCAATTACAATATTCAAATGGCAAGTACTCACTACGTGACACTTGTTCTTTTAATGAGATTTAACTTCATAAGAATAATGCATCTTTTTAGATGGATGAGAACCAAAATTTGGAGAACTATTGTTTTTTTCGTTCATTATCTTTGTTATCGAGGAAGATCATTATAAAAAATGTAGTATATCCTTCACGTAGTTGTCACTCTGATATAGCTTATATTCATTATCTTAAAAACAAAGAAAAGACGTCATGTTACCATCAAATTTAGATTATATTTCTTATTAAAATATTTACTTTTAATGTTAAATTGTGATTCAACATAATGTGGAATTATATTTTTTTGTATGAAAATGTAGAAGCTTATACATTAGGATTTTTGTTGATAGACATGACTTGTTTATAAACTCTTATGATATTCATATTTGTATAATTTATTGAAATGAGAATGATAATAGAATTTTAAGATAACTTCTAAGATAATAATGTTAATGCTAATATATATAACTTACAACATGATAATGTTTAGAATGAAAATATAATATTTAAAAACACAATATATTACATATCCATTTTTATTATCTAAATTAATAAAAATAAAACACCATTAATAAGACAAAGGATTGCATATCATCTCATATTTATAAGAGCAATACATTAGAAATTATACCGAATAACATGTGTATAAAAAATAACAATATTGAGAAATGAAACCACAATTTTAAATTAGAATTTTTGAAACTAGATTCTTCAGTTTTTTGGATTCAGAGTTTGCATTTACTAGAAGATGTTTAAAAACCATTTCATAAAATTCCATGCTATTTTTATCCTGCAATCATGGCAACCCATTTTGTCAAACAGTTCACGTGCCTTGTCTGTGCTCCCACTAATTCATATAAGCTTCGAGAGGTTTGTACTTTGATACTTAACCAATAAAGTTGATTCATAGAACTCTAATTTGCCTTTCCCTGAATGAGAAATAGAGCGTTCTTAGAGAGATTCGGAGGCTGAGGTGCTGCTCATCGGCTCTGTGTCATTTGTAGGAGGCGGAGGGAGGTATCCAATATCACAATGTAGACGAAACTTTTGAAAAGATTGAATGCTATCCATGGGAACATCGTATTCATCCAAAGTCTTAATTAGCAACTCCCATTTAGCCTTTAACACATCTGCTACATTTCTATCAACGTAATGCTCAACAATAATTTTGAGTGAAGGGTTCTCATCATTTACAGTGCTACCCTTTATAGACACCAGCTCCTTCCACTTCTGCAAGATACATGAGGGACATGTGAAGGTCTCAAGAGTTAAAAAAGCATAAAAATTAAAAGTGAAAAAAAATACAGTTGAGTAAACTACCTTTATAACATGGTTGATATTTTCTTTCCATTGCCAACAACAAAATATCCAGACTAGAAGTTGGACCTGCCATCCTGGCAACTGTTTCACTTGCTTGAATCTGAAAAGGATGGTCCACGCTAGACGATGATATGTGAGGAATCTTTTCCATTCACGAGGAACGTGTGGGTCATCGCTTGCTTTTGTGCTCAAGAAAATCATTGCTTTCCGCTCTTCATCGGTGTAGCTTGGCAGTATCAACTGACTATTTATTGGCACGCTTTTCAGTCTGGAGCTTGTTATATCCGGACCTGCTGAAATGCCAAAATCCCTCTAATGTTCACTAAATCGCATGATATATTAATTAGATTCTGATGTGAAGTTCTTAGAGAAAGTGTTTCTAACGGCTATACCCGAGTAACTCCATCGGCGAAGCGTAGTTCTCAATGCTCTAAAAAAAATGAGCAGTAGGAAAGTTACTGGCCCAGCAGACCTCAATGCTCCGAAATACTCTAGTAGTTGGGAAATTATTGGCCGTTTCTCTGGACCACTTTGTGGTTTTTTCTGTGGAAGACTATCGTGAGGGTTTTCTACATCATTGGGTCGATCATCTGTATCAATAAGAAATGTTTTCTTTTATTACAAAGAATTGAAATGAAACAGTATTGTCATCTTACAGATAGATTGAAATTTGAAAACTTGGTAAAGATTCTGGGCTGCCGTGTGGAAGATTTTAAGGTTTTCTACAATAAGGGGTTGAGCATCAGAAAAACAAATTCAAATTTTCTTTTAGAAAATTAAAGAATTGAAATAAAATGGCCTCGTCAAGAGATTTATTGTTTAGAACCTGAAAAAATTTCTGGACAACTTTGTGGAAGGTTTTCTTGAGGGTTTTCCATATCACTGGTTTGAGAATCTGAATCAATCAGAAAATTAAGTAAACCAACTGAAACGAAAGGCCTTGATTTTCATAGATAGCTAGATCGTAATTTGAGAACCTGGTAAAGACTCCGGACCTTCTTGCGAAAGGCTCTCTGTACCTCTCAATCGAAAATCTACATCAATCAGAAAATGTTTCCATTCTATCCATTTTATAAAGTAACACAGTTGAAATGTAATAATATTGTTATCTAAGAAATGCATTGTAATATTTGGAAACCTGTTAAATTTTGCCAGCTGTCCTCCATTTCGTCGTCGCCACTCTCCATGACGTCCTCTCCGAACGGCTGATTGAAAAACTGCATTCTCTCCTCTATTTCCTCGTCGCCACTCCCCTTGAAGTCCTCTCCCAACTGCTGATTCAGAAACTGCATTCTCTCCACTGTTTCGTTGTCACCACTTTCCTTTAATTCCTCTCCCAACTGCTGATTCAGAAACTATATTCTCTCTTCATTGCCAGAATCTGGTAAGGCCAAAGGTAGCTGAACTATTTTGCTTAAGTATTTCTCCGCCAAATCTACTGGATCGACCATATTTAATTATTTTTTTCTTGGAGTTGGTGTTGGTGTTTATGGGTTATTGTTCTCGCGATCATTTTCTTGTCCATTCCAAGAATCACGTTGATTTTGCAAACCGCTAAGACCAAATTAACCGCAGAAAGTACCTGATTATGCCATTTTGCAGAAAGCTTGTTATTTGAGTGGTGTACATCATCTTTTATTGTCATATTTAACGCTTAAAGAACAAAATTGATTCAGATGAGAAGTACCTGTAAAATAACGGTGTCTTGGCGCCTATCCAAATCGTCAACAAATACAATTATGCGGGCGTCGTCTTTAGAAGGCGGAGGTCTCTTTGGAATGGAAGTACCTTCAACAGTGTCAAGATAGAGCCCAGACATTCTCCATAACCAATTGCCAGCAACAAATTTCCAAAACAAAGATGGTTTTTCTCGAATTTGATTTTTCAGAAAGTTGATGTCAGATATCACTTGATGCTGGTAACCCAGATTTGTGCTATGGTCAGCTAGGCGGATATATCCCAAAATTTGAACACTAACAGGCTTAAAAACAGAATACAATTGTTTCATTAGGGTCCAAAAAAGTACAACTACAGTTACAGGTATGGATCCATATTTCAAGTCTTGTAGTTCGCTGCGCTTCGATCTGCTTAAGAACATCCAAACCGCCCAAGTAAGCCAACTTGAAAGAAAAAGAGCAAGGAGGCATGGCAAAAGAAATTGGAAACGTATTTCGTTTCCACGTTCCTTCCATGCGTATCTCCAGCAAGACCTGATTCTCTGTGATTTAGTCATTGTTTCTTCCATTGCCTTTGTTATTGTAACAGCCAAACCTGCCAATGCTTCTAACTCATTTTGATAATGCCACGCGTTATAGCGAACGGTCAGAACAGTAGGAATCTTGCCCAGGCTGCTACTTGAATCTGATAGTTTATCTTTCAAACGGAACTGAGACATAGCAAACAATGAGGTCTCAATTTAATAGAGTAATTAGGAATATCCACAAAGCTAGAATATTTTGGGAGAAAACTCACCATCTCCCGACGGTCCATGAGCGCTAATGATTTATAAACTTGAGAGTATTTGTCCTGATAATTGTCGAGAAAATATACCAGTGGATCATCAATCTGATGCACAGGGGGTAAAACTTTTAGTGGATTCATGATGGTTACGGTTCTACTGTTGCACTCTCACCAGACGTCAATCAATGTATGACTAGATAACAAGTACTTACATGAGCTATTTCAGAGGCTGGCAATATATTTTTCACTCCATGTGTAACGTTTTTGTATATTTCTCGACCTTTTGGAGTTAGCTCGAACTGTTTGGAACCAGGAAAATCCTCAAATGGTAGAATATTCGGAAACGCTAGCTGGGCTGCTGCTTGCAGCAAAATCATTTCCGTCTGTCATTGTGTAAATTCTCAGCGATTTAGGATTTTCAACAATATTACATCGAGAAAGAATCTGTGAAATCACTTTGAAGAGAGGATTTGAAGAGTACCTGCAACATTAGGCTGGACTTGCCCATTCCCCAATCACCCGAAATTCCCACTGTCACGGGTGATTTAACATATGGGTTTAAAAAAAGTGCAGCCAGGCCTTCTGCAAAAGCCTTTCTTCCTGGTCCATTGCAAGTCACATTAAATGACAAGGTATATAAGAATTCAGATGATATGTATACGCTAATACAGTCTAAAAGACCATTCTACAGTAGACCAGAGTATCAGCATTGGTTGTTTGGATGGGACATGGTTGCATATAAATGTATGGCATAGCACTCATTTGTTAAGGTGAGACCTGGTTGACCCTCAAGATGTTATCTTTAGGCAATCGTTTTATAGGTGCATTTGTTACATAAGTTCATTTCCAATTTTCTCTAGATGTATTAATTCGGATAGCGATAAAATTTGAGAATTTTTTTTCATTAGGCAATGCTGTATAGATGCATTCGCTACACAAGTGAAACCCACGGTTACATACCAAGACTATCGTAGATGGTTGGTTGGTCTCGGCCTCCTTCCGGCATTTTCTCCACACGCTTGAGAACTGTCACGTTTCAGAGTAGATCATCAGTGCAAATTCATTTGGTGCCGAAT
This sequence comes from Cryptomeria japonica, assembly GCF_030272615.1. Classification (NCBI taxonomy): domain Eukaryota; kingdom Viridiplantae; phylum Streptophyta; class Pinopsida; order Cupressales; family Cupressaceae; genus Cryptomeria; species Cryptomeria japonica. Next base: position 160,836,563 of record NC_081408.1, on the reverse strand, counting down.
GACCTACCCTTAAGATAAAAAGATACGTTGCAGACAAGCCAAAATCGTGCATGCAATTTTAACAATAGCTTGCCTAGTGTGTGAATCATCTAGTTTCAATTTTCTTAATGTCTTCTCTTTATGACTTCTAATATCAGAGCCTGGTTCGAAAGAGCAACTGTTTGTATTAACACCGCGCTATGAATAGATGTTGGTAGATATTGAAGAGTGTTGAGGAGTTTTGGAGTGAATTTAGAATTTAGAAGAAAAAGGAGAACTTTTGGCAGCTTGATAAAAACATTGACTAGAGGATTATTTTAAAGTGTGATTTTATTAATTTTATAGTATAATTAAGTTTAGAAGATTAAGTTTGGAAATATATGAAAGGTGGTGGTCTCATAAATTTTATTATGTAGTATATTTAATTCAATAAGTAAATAAATATAATAATTAATAAAAAAATTAACTGGTAAAAAGTTAAAAAATTTCAAATGGTAGGAAAAAAGCTTAAGTTGATGAGGCAATTTCCATCTCCCCATCACTTCCACCTCTCAAACTTGAGCTCCAAAATGTAGGACCTATTATTTTTGTGGAAAAGATTCCAATTAATCTTTTAGGAAATTTCTTTTTACTTCATGAGACCTCCTTCCATTAAAATAGATCCTCAAGCCTCCCATGGAACCCTGGCCCAAGTAACAAAAAAAATAAAGAAGAAAGAGTACAAATAACATCATTAATAAAGAAAGACTTTGTTTAACACAAATTCAAACTCGAAACCACACAAATTTCAAGAGTAGCTTTTTTTTGTTTGCTTCATGAGACATCTTGATCCTTAAAAATAGATCGTAAAGCCCATCATAAAACCTCAAACCTAAGTAACAAAAGAATAAAGAAGATAGAGTACAAATAACATCATTTCAAAAATAATCTATGTTTAACACAAATTCAACTTAGAAGTTTCAATGCCTAGGTTAGCCCCATAAGTCATTTGAATCTCTAATGAGCCCAACCCCACCTGCTTGACCTAGGTTTCCTTTAGAAGACCCATCAAAATTTAATTTTAACCAGTTGGTGTCAAGGGGTGGGGGACCATTTTATGTTGTTTCTAAATCCAAAGGCTGGGGAGCTAAAATTAGAAAGAAGTCTAGCCATAGACCAATTCTTACCTTTAAGACAATTTAGAGATGAGGGGGGTGAGAGTGTTTAGAATTACCAAAGCCTTTCTGATTCTCCTTGACCTGATTGATAATGGCAAAGGATAGAGATTGCCATTGAGTCTTATAGTTTCTAAATTTTTTATTAGTACATTCAATTCATAAGCTCCAACCTATGTGAAGAAAGGCCTGCCATCAGAGTTACCAAAAAAAGGATGGGATGATGGGGAGTCCAGCTAGAAGAGACCAATTTGGGGTCCAGGTGCAACACCCAGGATGCCAAGAACAAGATGATAATCTTTTGTCTGACTTACCAAGAATAATGAAAGTAGAACAATAGATGGCTGATCAATTATTTTTGACTGTTAAATAGAACATTGAGATTCTCTATAGTTTTATCATCAATTTGACTTATTAGCGTAACTCAAATAATTGATCATATATTAATGTACTTTTGATATCAAACCATTGTAAAATCATATCTCATCTGTATTAAATTTCTAATAAAAGTCAAATAAAAAAATGATGACACCAAGAAAATAATTGTAAGTTCAACTAAAGCATCAAGACTATCAAAAATCCAATGGTATCAAAGAGTCTATAAAGAAGTTGTACCTTACAAAGTGAGGTGGTATCTTTCCATTGGCAAAACATACATAATTAGAAAGATGTCTAAAATTATATTACTCATTAGTCAAGTTAATCAGATAAGTTAATTTATTTACTCATGTCCTCATTTAAATTAATATAGGCTAGACATAATACATAACTTAGGGCCAATTTTAAAAACGATTCATAAGTTAAACTTTACAAATGTTGATGATTGTGAATACACATAAAGGAAGAAGTAATGAAAGCGATTGATCATTGAATTAATATTCAATAATTAATAGAAAATAAAACTTAACAAGATGGGGCTGTGAAGAAAGCATACACTTTTGGACACGCTCCTTGTGAGCATGCGACAGTTCGCCATTGGAGAAGTTGTCTAATTGACTTGCATTGGCACCCCTATTGATAAGTTCCCATGCTAACTTGTCATACCCCAGCGTAACCGCGCTGAGTAACAAGTTATTTGAGCGTCCAGGGCTGCTTATATTCTCTCTTTGTTGCTTGAGAAATCTTTGTACTTCTGGTGAGGATTCTGCACTTTGTTCTGCTGTACCAACACCAGCAGCCGATGCCCACAACAAAAGTGATTTCTCTTCATTAGACTTGTAGTGTTTCAGGAGTATCCCAGCCACCTCTTTTGCCTTTTGTTGGTTTGAGATTTGCACAGAATAGTGCAGTGCAGTTTTGCCTTCAGAGTTCCGTTCTAAGAGTGGCCTAGATCCCATTTCCAACAGGTACTCAACGGCTTCCTGGTGACCTACACTTACAGCTTCGTGAAGCGCCGTTTGCGCAAACAAATCTGCCCGACGAACATATTCTTCTGAGCTCCGTTCTAGTTGGAGTATTAGAAAGTAGATAATCTCTCTATTACCGTTGGCAGCTGCTTTATGCAACGGCGTCTTACCCTTGGCGTCCTGCGAGGCAATTAGACTCTTCACCTCCTTTATTTCCAGCAATCTCACCACTCCGTCTATATTATTGCTGTTTATAATAAAATGAAGTATATTTTCACCGTTTCAATCCTTTCCATCAGTTTTCAAACCGCACTCGCTCATTAGAAAAGTGCAGAGATAGATGTGGCCATGGAGAGCGGCAAAATGAAGAGAAGTCCTCCCGTATTTATTGGGAACTTTAATTAACTCTTTTCCAAATTCAAAATTTCTAAGAACTAATTCTGTAACGTACTCCGCATGCTTTGCGTTGTGTGGCTGATCCGTAACGTAGTGCAATACCGATCTACGGTGACTGAAAGTCTCCTTCAGGCTGTCTGACAAACGATCTAACTCCTTTTGACGCTCGCCTTCGTCCTGAAATCTGTCTGTGATACTCTTTAAAACGAAACACATGACTTCAATAATTTTATCGTCACAGGAAAGCAACAAAGCAGCTTTTAGTTCTTCACTGTTCAAATCCACTCCAGAGTACATTTCTTCATAAAATTTACCATCTGCAAAAAGTGATCTGACAATTAGTCTTATTCAGATCTTAATACTAACAAGGAATAACGATAATGCCGTAGAACTGTACAAAGCAATCAACTTACCAGATGGTCTTGATACTGGTGATTTAACGAGTAGCATGTGTCCCATTGTAGGTTTGTACTCGTTCTTAAATTTTAATAGTATATCTGTAGCCCGGGCCATCCACCCATCCATCCAAAAGGCGAGCAATATCCCACGAATCAAGGATTTGCTCTTGCTTAATCGTTTCCAAATCCCTTTTCACTTCATCCACAGAAGCCAAACGCCAGAAACGCCACTCGTCAGATAGAAAAAGTTCCGAGTTTCTTTTTAGCTTTTTGAATTCCATGCGTATTGCCAAAAAAATCGCAGAAACACACAACTCAAATCAAGGGATGTGTGCCTCCATTATTTTGAAGGAATTTATAGAGATCAATGGAGTTGATAGAAGTCCTGCTTTTACCAAGTCAAACCTCTAAAGTGGACCAAAGTGCCCACCCACGTGCAAAGAGAACTCCAATTTGCCGTAATGAATTGGGAAATGCGTCCACCGCCCAAAGCGCATTCCTCGACGCACATAATCGTACCCTGAAAGTGATAGCCGATTAGAATACTTTATTTTTACTTTAATTTTTGTTTTTAATAAATATAATAAATTTTTTAATCTGAAAAAAAGTTCATGTATATTTTCAAATAATAGTTGTCAATTAAATTTTAATAATATAACATTTTTCCAATCAAAGTCACAAGCTTTTCCCACTAATACTTGACAATTCAAGCTTCCCTTTAATTATTGGATAATTGGTTCAAGAGAAATATATGTCAATTGATCAATTCACTTCTTTGTTTTCTTATAAATATTAATAGATAAGGACATTATATACTAGTTTTGTTCACAAAAGATCTGAGTCTAGAATTAATATTAGTAGAAATATCTAATTACCCCAAATCCAACTTTTGTAAAATTACCTTATAAAAGGAAAAGAAAGAATGACATTCACAAAGCACTTGGCTAGTAAATTTTTTCTTTAACTTGAGTATGAAGTGTTTTGCTAGGTATACCCTAATCTTAAAAGATTGACATTTTCTTTGTAGCCAAATATTCCAAAGGATTAAGGGGGACCTATATTTTAGGCAACTAACATAAAAGAGGCTAAAATAGGAGGTCAACCCATGCTAGTTGAAAATTTATATATAGGGATTGCAACATGAACAAAAGTTTGATTCCAAATGTGTCACCACATACTCATCATGCTTGCAAAAAGAAGAAACTCAAAGAAATAGTGAGAAATTCATTTCTCTCTAAACTTACAAAGAGTACATTTGAAAGTACCTTGGAAAACTCTTTTTCATATGTTGCCCCAACGGAGAAATTTATTATAGCTAAGAATTTATATAAAAGGTTGCACTTTAGTCAACAATAGGAATTATATGTTTCTTTCCATCAAGAAAAAATCTCATCACTGTTTCTTTCATGTTGTAAGAGCTAATATCCACATGACATTATATAAACTTCCTTTCAATCATAATCTCATAAATGGGCATCAACTACTTCTTAAGGCAAAAATGTCCATCTATGAAAATAGACCAAAGAGCATCCTAATCATTTAGATCACTCCTTACTAGGCAATTACTCAAATCCTTCAAAAAGAAAATATGGGTTTTCCCAACCAATTTAGAAGACTTGAAATAAAAAACATTAGACCAACTAGATCTGAAGAAAACCTTACTCAAGTCTAGAAGATGGCAAAAATAATTAAAAATTGGAGGATAAAGGTTTAAATAGTCTACCAAAAAAACCATTACTTTAAAAATAGACAATCTAATAATGTCCCTATTTAAAAAGAGATGCAATCCCTTTTTTTATAGTATTTCAAATCACATATCCTTTTATAATTAAATAAATTTATAGAACCTCGTTAGTTGCAATACCACCTATATATTATGAGAAAAAAATTTAGTCTATGGTTAATTTTATTTTTAACACAATCTCAAAAAATGTTATGTTAATAAAGCTTAGCGAATAAACTTTGAAAGCCCAAATCTAAGACCACCATTTTTTAAGTCCTACAAATATGATAATAACTAATAATACTCTATAAAAATAATGCAAGTTCTTTTTCTCAAAATGAGCTCAAAAAGTGATGGGTAGGAACAATCTAGCGAGGATCTAGGGAAATCTAGTAAGGACGATGCAGTGAGCTTGCTTCTATCTGTGACTGAGGTTCAGGACTTGGTGCAAGTGTAGGCTTCAAAATTCTTTTGTGTAGAATGCTTTTGCTTTTTTCCTAAGATTTAGGAGAATATATGTTCTCGAGGAGTGGGCGGGTCCTTCTCTCGCTCCTCTGTCTCCTTTGAATTTTATTGATAGGGGCACTTTTGGGAACTCATTTCCTTCTACCTTGTTATCTACTAATCCTCCCTAGGGGAGTTGGAAGGATATTTTCAACAGTGGACAGTTTATGCCCATAGATGGTGTGTCTATTGAGAGATTCAAGAATGGTACATGTGTTAATATTATGGACTCCTCCCTTAATCGCACCTTGGCTAAAATGGAGAATTCCCTGGTGGAGAAGTTCATATGTAGGTACCCAAAGATTGCCTCTTTTAAAAAATGGGTTGTAGCGAGATGTGGTATTAAATGAAGTGTGTCAGTTTTGGCATTCACTAAAGCTACATTTTATTTCTCATTATTACATAAGGAGGATAGTGTTCTTATCCTCTCTTCCGACTCTTAGTTTTTTGGTAAGCAACAAATTCGTCATTGAAAGTGGTGTCCTGGGTTTAAGTTAAGTACCCATCTGGCTAGTGCTATTATGACTTGGGTTTGTCTCCAAGGATTGTGTTTAGAGTTTTAGGATGAGAAGATTATAGAGTTTTAGGATGAGAAGATTATTGTTGGTCTAGCTAATTCATTTGGGGAAGTTTATTTCTCTTGATGCTATTACTAGACAAAGGTCCAAACAAGTTTATGTGCATTTTTGTGTGGGCATTGCTTCTGGTATGATGTTGGTAGTCTCCATTGACATCAAGACTTTTCTTAGTAGCTAGAATGTGAAAACTCTATGCTCTTCTGTCAGCTTTGCTTGTCAATAGGTAATCTATCTAATAAGTTCCTTACTAGGAATTCCAAAACTTCTTCTGAGGCAAAGGATAAGAGGCCTTTGGACTCACGGTCAATGATAGACACCTCTAAATCATTTTAGGTGTCTTATAGGGGTAACCCTTTTGTGGGAGAATACGACCCCTATTATGGTTTTTATTGACTTAGGTGATAACCTTGGGGATAAGGATGTGGTGCTATCCCCCTCCATTCTTGGAGTTGGCCTCTCCTATACTGAGGGCTATCCTTTTGTGATTTTTTTTGGGTCATGATGGGTGACTTTAACCGCCCATTATTCCCATATAAAAAATTTGGGGGTACTGCTAACTTTTCTAACAGCATGTAAGACCTTTTGATTATTTTGGTGAGGGGGAGTTTATTTGATTTGGATCTGAAGACAAAAAATATACATAGTCCAACCTATACTCTAGAGATAACCTTATTTAGGTATGTTTGGATAGGTGTGTGATTTATTCTTCTAGGAATATTAGTATAACTGACATTTATCCTCCTTGATCTATTTTGGCTCTGACTACTACCCTATCCTTATGCAGTGGGACTATGTTGGTCTTAAGACTAGATTTCCATACCACTTTGAAATTATAGATATTATTGAGGTCCATAAATGGCCCCTTAGGTCTTAGTTTGTTGGTAGTTGTTGGGTTCTATTTGTTGGACTCTCAGGGTATCCCCTATTGCTTATATTTATGCTCAACTCTTGGTTCAAAATTTGTTTTTGATGTTTTGATGTTGTTTATGTGATGTTGATAGTTTTCAACTATGTTAAGGGCTAATGCCCTAGTTAACGCCACTTTACTAATCTAAAACATTAATTGAAAGATAAATTTAATATTAACAAATATTTTTTTAATTATAAAATTAAATATAAATACAGTTAAACTCTTAAATAAATTAAATTTGAAAAATTAAAACTATAATTCAAATAAAAGATTAAAAATAAAGTAAAATAAATTATATTGAAAAATTGATAATTTTAACTTTCACATTAAAAATAACAAGTTAAATCATAGTAAAAAAATAAAAAATACAAAAAAAAAACATATTAAAAAGATTTTTAAAAATTAAATTTATTTATGTAATTGTTTTATTACCTTTTGATATCATAAATAATATCAAATGTAGGATAGTGACTTTTCCTATATATAAGCAAGAGACACAATGCGTCAAGTTCCTAGTACCAATATTGTAGTTAGTTAAAAGTAGGTAGAAAGATAAAGATAGAGATGAGAATTGATAAATGGATATAGGTAGACATAGATATATAGTGGTAGAGAGATGCAAAGATAATGAGATATAGATAGGAGAAGTGACTAAAGAATAAATATGGAGGGATCGAGACAAAGGGGTGAAGAGATTTGGATATAGAGGTTTAGGAAGAGGGAGCAAGAGAGAGTGATGGATTGATAGATAGAGGGAGTCATGTCTAGAGATAGTAGGGGAGAGATGAAGATGGAGATAGAGAGAAAGAGGGAGTGAAATGGATATATAGATATATAAAGAGGGATAGATAAAGATAAGGATGGGGAGATTTAGAGGAGGAGGGAGACGGAGAGATAGAGATAGAAATATATCTAAGTTATGAGATAAACAAATCGATAAATCAAGATATAGAAGATATAAGGGAGGAGAGGAAGAGGGAGAGATAGATTAATAGATAGAGAGGGAGTGATATACATTGCAGAGATATAGAGAGATATAGGGGATGATGTATAAAGGGAGGGGGAATTGGAGAGATAGATAAAGATATAAAAAATGATATACAAAGAAGTTTGTGAAAGATTGAAAGTTTGTTAGTAAAAAAAGGGAATGGAAGTTAGAGGTAGAGGGGGCAAGAGTGAGAGATAAAGGAGGTGATATTATACTAAAAAATACTTTAATCTAATATATTCAAACTATAATCATTTATAAAAAAAAAGTATTTAAGAAAGCATAATCTATTCAACTTAAATGATAATTTAAAAAAAAAATCTATATTAAAGATATATTAAAATTTAACATAGAATAAGTTAAATACAAAGTTAGAATATATAATAATCTAAATAAATAACACATACTAAATTTATTAAGTTAACTAAAAACTAAATGATAAAAGTTTAAGTAACTTATAATCTAATGAGAAATAAATTTTAAGAAGACATATACTTAAAAAATGTAATTAATATATTACCAACACTATTAAGAGAGATATATACAATATTAAAAATAAAATAATATTAAAAAATAAATTAAATTTTTTAAATGAAAATCATAATTTAACTAAAATATTAAAATAAAGATAAATTATATTAAAATTATTAGTTTAAAATAAAATAATATATTTTTAAAAAGTAAATAAAATAAGAAATGAATTTGCAAATAACAACTGACTATGAAAATCATATTGTTTATTATGATTGATTGTTCTATACTATTATAATAGTTACTAAAATTTGTGAGGGTTAACTCAACAAAAAAATGTACTATTAAACTATTAACGAACTATAAATTAATATTTTAGATCATAAACCTAATACTTCATCATAAAACTTGAAAATCAAATGAACAATTTTTAATATCTAAAAAAATAAATCAAAGAATATTACAACTATAAAATAAGATGTATATTTAAAAAATAAACCTAAAAAATAATTCCTTCAAAAATTTATAAACAACAAAAGAAAACAAAAAATTGAAAACTAAACTATATTAGTTACATAATACAAAGGTAAACTAACTTTTCAAATTTCATACCTTTAAATTAAAGGAATTCACAAAAATAAGAGTCATTTAGAGATTAATAGATATTAAAAAAAAATCATGAAATAAAAATTCTAAAAGTTTTCAAAATACTTAAAAAAATAATACAACAAAATAATAATAATAAATAATCAAATAAAATAAATAATTTTTTCTATAATTTGAGAATAACTGTAGTACCCATGCCCTAATCAGATTCTAATTCTAGTTTGACCTTGGTTGATTTACCATGATGTAATGTTATAGTGAAATATTATGATTATTGTGCATCCCTGTTAATGTGCTTTCACATCAATTCTTGTGTAAGTTTATTTGTTCTCCTGATTCATGTTATTAATCTCGGGCTAACACTTTCATCAAATATATATATGTATGCATGTGTGACTCATGGTCGCAGGAGATTGCAAGTAGAGTACCGCATAGGTACGAGGTTCGTCTCCACCTGGATTCGCATGTTCTAGTGTGCCTCTTTGATCCTTAGAGATTAGATTAGGTGGTTGTAAGACCCTCATTTTACCCTAGTCGTGCTCAAGTGAGCATTGTCAGTCGTCTGTCAATCTCCCTTTGTTTGGGTATGCAGGTTGCGTATTTGGTTGGCTTTCTTGGGTTGTGTGTTTTGTGTGTGGTAAAATTGAGTATTTAATTTGAATTAATGTGTTCTTTTATGCATTAGTATTTAAGGGACTAAATTAATTAGAATTTCTCTATTCATGTTTGTAGCAAGTTTGATTAAATGGTTAATTTTAAATGATGAATTTATTCACTTTATGCATTTTGAAAGGAAAGAATAAATTTTATTCGAAATAGAAATAATTTACCCTCTTTAGCATTTTGGAAATAGAAAGGTCAATTTCAATTAATTGAGAAAATCATTTTTTTTAAAAAGAAAAGCAAGTTTAGTATATTTCATTTGTTAAAAAAGAATGATTTTTCCTTTTATTTAAAAGAAAATATTTTAAACCCAAAAATATGAATTTTGGTCAAACTTTTTCCATTTAACCTAGGATTGGAATATATTTTTTTAGAGTATTGTTTTTGGAGTGATATTTTTGGAAAATATTTTTGGGAGAGAATGATTTTGGAGAAATTTTGGGCATTTGGGGGTAAGAAGGATTTCTTGAGCTTGGAGGTTGGCCTCTTCATCAAATCTTTCCCAGGATTGCTAAATGAGGTAGGATTCTTAGCAGGGTGGGAGGAGATAGTGATAATCTCATATTCTTTTTCAGAAAAATGGAAGAGTTGTTGTTCAATCACAAACTCAAACCCTCCTTGCTTCTTTTCCAACCTCCAGATTTAATTTTAGTTTCTCAAATTGATTTTCTAAAACCAATATTGGGGTTGGTTGCTCATGATGAATTTTTGGTTAAATCTCCATTGAATGTGCTCAGATTTAAGTTTCATATTGGAAATTAGTTTGGGGTTTGGCAGATTGGTTGAATAAATTTGTGATAATTTATTCTTTGCCCAAATATGATTTTGGTTGGAAAAATTTGCCAATTCTGGGAGGTTATTCAGTAAAATTTTATTATTTTGAATACCATGGGTATTCTGCAAATTGTTTGTCTCAGTTTGAGACTGTGTTTTAAATCTGGGGTTTTCCTTTTGAAAAGTTATATTAAAAAATTAAATAAAAATAAATATATAAACACCCCCCCCCACCCACGTGGGAGGAAAAACCCTGCCACATGGGGAGGTAGCGGCTGCTACCAAAGGTAGTGGTCTGCTACCATTTGGTAGCAGCGCTAACATTGGTAGCGATGTTGCCAATGGACCCTTTGGAAAAGGGAGGGGGCCCACGTGGGTGTCCACGTAGGTACCCCATTATCTTCCTTTTTTTGTTTTTTTGTGTAAAGAAAATAAATAATATTAATTATTACTTAAAATAAAGTTTTTTAAATATTATTTAATTCGAGGTTTTTTAAATAATATTTGGTGATTGGTTATTTTTTTAATTAATATATTTTATTAAAAAAATATTAATTGCTAATTACTAATTAATGTATATTATAAAATATATATATTAATTGTTGTAATTTATAGATTAATGTTTATTATTAAATTATATATTAATTTCCATTATTAATTAATGTATATTTTTAAATATATACTAATTGCTGTTAATTTATGAATTTATTAATTAAGGTATATATAGCTAGAGATATATATACTAATTAATATCTTAGGTTTGTATATTTGTTTAAATATACGCAAGGAAATATTTTGTTGATTAGGTAATTTTTATCGATTTTTGGTTTCTTTAAATGTATATTTCCTTTATCCAAAAAGCATAACTTAGTTATGGAGAAGACAAGTTTAGATAAATTGTTTCCAAACCAATATGAAATGATGTTTTATTTTAAAAAAATAATATCGTATTTTTAGTTGATTAGTGTTTATTTAATTATATTCATGTGAATTTGGTTTGAAAACTCATGATGATGCATTTATGTTATTTTATGATGCAAAACGAACTTTAGTGAGTTAGTAAATCATGAGTGACATGTACCTAGACAAGGTAGACAAATTGCAATCAAACTTAGATCCATTAGAAAACTGGAACGATTTTAATGTTTAAACAATATGGAAAAAGATTGTCATTTCTGATTTATGCCTATGCATGTTTAATTTTTTGTATTCGCATTTTCTTAAGAAATGGCAAGTCCTTGATTGTGATTGTTGGATATTGTTGCATGTGATTTGGGTACCTGCTTATGTCCTTGATCTCAAATTTTGACTATTTTCATGTGATGTTGTTGTATCTGGTCATGTCCATTATGCGACTATTTATATGTTGGTATGTGGTTGACCATAGCTGGTCATGTCTCTAGTTAGAGTACCGTCAGTCAGTGCATCTTGTATGAAGACTTATTTGAGCATGTGGGTATTCCTACTGTATAGAACTCCATAATTTTGTCTTGGTGTATTCCTTGGTCTAGGAGTTCATTTAATTATGGTCTAGTGTCATATGGGAAAGTGGCTGCGCCCAAAGTGGTTGCTGGGTAACCCATCAAAAGTGTGTCTAAATAAGTAATAACCTAATATCATATTAGAGAGTTTAGTTATTGAAAACAATAAGAAGATAATTTTGCCTCATGCATGGGATGAGTGCGAGTACAAACTCAACATGCAGTCAGAAGGCCTGAAATGGCAAACCAACAACCTTGTCTTCATGAAAGGATTTGTTGGGTCCACATGGGACTTTGATGGGTTGGAGGTTCAAAAAATGTTGCCAGGATAACTCAGTAGATGGGGCTGGAACCTATGGAGGCCTGCCATGGCAGCCATACCAAGTTATCTGATGACACTTGTCCCTTATGTTTGCTAGTGTGTTGTTGTGTTTTCTTTGATAGGAGTACTATTGTAGAGTCATCCCGTTGTTTATGTCAGTGTGAGAACCTGATGTTCATGTTAGACAATGGGTTAATTATGATGGTTTGTGAAGACTTAGCTTCGTGGGTGCTCTAGGTGATCTTTGTATTTGCTTCTTATTATGTTCAGTTGGATCCTCTTCCTATTCAGAGATCATTCATGTATTGATTGGACCAATGTGGTCATATGTATTATTGGTTTATGGATGCCTTGATGGCAAGATGTAAATGATGTGAACCTTATGTATTGTTCACCTTATTATTTTATCAGAGGGGTCTTGCAGTTGAGCATATCTGGACATGTAGCCCACTAGGGGTGAACTCCGATATCATTTCGATGTTATGTGGTGTTTATGATTCTTCTGCTTCCTTTTTAACTTAGCATGTATGGATGGCATTATGGTTATAATGTATAATATGGATTAGATGATGCTAATCTTAAATGCATGTATGTAGTCATCTTATTAAATGCAGTAATTTGGATCATGAAGGATGTAGGTTGGTATAATGGAAAGTATGCATTAGTTTTTAGTGCAATTAAAGTATATAAGGAAATTAGATGCATGTCATATGTTTTGAATGTAAGATTGGTCGAAATGTATGGTTAAATTGTAATGGATGCACTTAATCATGTTATCTATATTTTTAACCTTAATGGATGAACTCATCATATTATCTATAATTTTAATTTACCAAACAATTTTATCCTTTTTTAAATTATTATCAAGCCATTAAGTTAATCAACATAATTGGATTTATTAGCGTGAGTTGAGTTAAGTGTTGAATTAAGTAAACACGTTGGGAAACTCTTTAGGTGTTATTTAAGCCTTCCATTGTGTTATCTAAACTTTTGATAACCCATTCTATCATTATGTTGTGTTTAATTTAAAATATATATATTTGCACTCTATTCTTGTGTTTTATCTTTGTCTTTTTGTGGTTTCCTGGTAGGGCATTACATTTGGTATCAGAGCCAATGTTGCAAAAATTGGGATCTCTTGTGTCGCTTGTGCCCTTAGTTGGTTTTAGGTGTATAGACCTTATGTTGTATGCGTGTCCTCCTTTTATATGCTTGTGATTGCGGCATAGGATCTTGAAGATCTTAAGGACTCATGTTTTGTTCTTTTTGCATATTCTTTTGAGGAAACCTAAATTGTGTGTAACATGTGTGTTCACACCTTTCTTTCACCTTCTTGATGTTGGTGCTTTTGAGTGATTATATGTGCTTTGTTACTTATTGATATCTTGGTCTATGATTACTCTTATTTTGAAAGAGAGTCGTATGTACCTCCCTTATTGATTGTTGTACTCTTTTGACTAATCCATTGGGTTGGTCAATGCTTGTCTTGACTTTGGAAGTACGAAATGTGTTCGCATTATGATTATGATCTAGCTTGTTGTTGTTAATCTGATGGACTTGTATGGTAGATGTTGAGTGCTTATGAGATAGCGAATTGAACATTTACCATCCGTCCTCTTCTTTCTCTATAAAAATTAAAATGTTTGCTTTATGTGCATGTATCTCTTATGTGAGTTTTCTTATTGCAAGAGAAAGGTTGTGACTTCTTGAAGCCTTGTGTGAGCCTAATGATTCTTTTGTGCTTCTAGATAACAAGATGGATATGGGTTTAAAAGATCATAATGGTTATTGGGATGAAAATTATATGTTTTCATAAAGGAATTCACCATGTGTGTTGTAGGAGTAACATAATGGAATTTCTATCTTAAGTAATGTGCATTAATGTGTGAATAGTGGTTATGTAAAACTGCCTTGTTTGTAAAAAGATGTATAAAAAGTGAACATGTAATAGTGGCTAAGAGTGTGTTAATGTGTTCCATGAAAGATCTCTTTATGTGTTCATAATACTGACTCAATTGAGGACCTGTTTGATCAATGCTATGTTGAACTTACTTTTGGATATATATAGTTGAATTAGCATGAATAGAAAGTGAAAATGAAAAGCTTGTTTGATGTGCATGCATAGATGTATTATTTAGTTGATAGCTCCTCATTTACCTTATCGTACTTTGATTCTTCAATTAAAAGTTGCAGATTATGATATGTTTCATATTAATTAAGAGTAGTGAGTGTTCGCAAGAGGTTTTGCATGAACGAAAGATTGTCTGTCTCATTTTCTGTTGTTTGGAAAATTAGGACTCTCTGTTGCAACCATAATATTTGGAGATGTCAGGTTTAGGTCAATTGGCATTCTTCTAAAATGGTAGTGAAATGTAAAATGTACTATTAAGATGATAGGCTTATAGTGAGAAATTTAATCATGTTGTGTGATCTTGTTAATTTTGCGCTTATGTATGAAATAGTTTGACTATCAAACTCTCTTTCCCTTCTCTTTTCCTATATTATAATATTTTTAGAAATGCTACTAAAGAATGCATTGATTTAAATAGAATGTTTATAAAGCATGTGAAGTTCTATTTTTATATTTTGGCTTCATATTGAAAGATGGAAGTCTTATGCTTTGGAAATAAATTTGCATGTTTAGTAATGTGAAAATAGATGCTTAGTGGAATTAGTGAAAGATATAGGAATGACGTTACTTCCTTATGTAATTTTAATTTTTAAAGATTTCTGTACTTGTACCTAGAATAATTATATTCAGTTATTCATGTGGGAAGCATAATTAAAACGTTCCTTGAGTAGATAATAGTGTACTAAAATGTACTCCTTTTAGATGTGAATAAACTAGTACTGGTGCTTTCATTGTGTATTGTAACAAACCAGTGCTTGCTATATGTGCCCATGGGATGGTGAAGTAATCAACCATGGAGGATATGTTTATGATGAATAATGATGAACAACAAATACCCTAAATGGTACTGAGAGGGGGGGGCAGTGAATCAGTACAGGCAAAAGCTTTCTCAACAACTTATCAAGTTAAAACAATACTAAACGGTTGACTTCATCACTGAACTTAACCATGGCAATACCGGTTAAACATAGTAAGAATTCAGACAACATAAACCGATAAAACTAAACACTTCAAATACATTCAATACTTGATAACTACTTCACCCATAAACATATGCATGTGGTATATCAACAATACCATAACCATTAGCTCTGCATGCATAATCACTCAAACAAAGAATACTTAATCATCACATGAAAAATGCACAACTCATGACACACAAATTTTTTACTTGGAAATCGAAAGGGGAAAAACCACGGTGGGGATGAATACCCACAAGCTTGTTTTTGAACTCTTTTGAAGCTCGCTCTGTTAGGATCCTAGTCAGGTTAAATACTTTACAATAAGGTTATGTTAGGAACCAATCTTGTTAAAGATCACCCAGTTAAGGAATCACTATATACCCTGTTAAAGGTTACCCCGCTAGAGGATTTGAAGAACATAATGATCTTGAGTCACCTGGTTAGAGGATTCACAATAAGCCTGTTAAAGATACATGGTAAAGGGATTTTCCAACTATTGAAATGGTTAGAAGACAACAGGCAAAACTCTGATCTAGTAACAACACTACATGCCAAGGCGGATCCTTTTCATTTCCTCTACTCTACAATCACACTCTGTAGTTTTCCTCTTACTGGTTTGGCAAGTATCTCATCACTCAGATATACACACAACATTTGCTAAAACAAACAATAACAAACATGATCGACCTTATAGACAACAGTTAGCTCGGTAGCATAAACCCTAAACCCTAAGCATTTAGGTTTACAATACAAGCAGTCCAATCCTGACTGTCCAAACACTTTGCATAGAACAATACAATCTCAAACAGATCACAAGTCAATCTGCATCGTCCATTCTTTAATGCACATGGTAATCAGTAACCCATCATGCTCTCTTCTCATACCACTAAGAAGAATGATCATTCCCAAGGTAGACATTTAATGCAATCGATCTTCACATGCAAGATCCTCAAGGAAATCCTTTCTGCATACAAAACTGACATGGCATCTTGATCTCATCCTCATCTCTTAGCTAAATCATCACAGGATGTCACCAGTTGCATTACACAAGGTAAATTGCCAAATCAAAAACCCTAGAGCCGAGATTACCAACCGGTAGTCACACTTTAGTGAAACCCCGACACTGGTTCACTACATCTCTTCATACTGGTTCACCAACTTCTTCCAATATTCATACCGGTTCACTAGCACTTATTGACATCAATGACAACATACATTATCATCATATCATCATATTGGTTCATCATATGCCAACAATCTCCCCCTTTGGCATTGATGATAGTACTCAGTATAGCATTGCAACTATAAACAACATATACTAGTGTATCTTCATCATCGGATATCTTCTCTCCCTTTGACAACAATGCCAAAGTGGAGGCACAAGCTTCCATTCTCCACTATGCTGCTCCTGCTATGGAGTAGCATCCTTCAACACATTAATCCTAAAAGATTTGTCACTGTAGTACCTGATTGATGTGGAGCACACAACTTTAGTTGACTTCATGAAGGGGCAGAACTCCTAATTCACCTCTCAAATAGGTAAATCTAGTCTTTGGTAAGGGCTTAGTGAATATGTCTGCTAGTTGCTCCTTACTGGAACCATGTTCTAGTATAATCTCCTTATTCTAAAGCTTCTCTCTCAAGAAGTGATACTTAAGCTCAATGTGCTTAGTTCTATCATGCTATACCAGATTCTTGGAAATATTTATTCCACTTGTGTTGTCACAAAATATATTCACCAGTTCAGATATAGGTACTTTGAAACCTTCCAATACATGTTTCATCTAGATTGCTTGAGTACAATTCATAAATGCTACCACATATTCCGCTTTAGCTGTAGAATGGGAAATACAACTCTGCTTCTTACTTGTCCATGAGACTAGTCTTCCACCAAGAAATAACACTCCACCGATTGTGCTCTTTCAGTTGTCCATATTACCTGCCCAATCAGTATCGGTATGTACTTTGAGATTAAAGTCACCATTAAATGGATACTACATTCCATAGTCAATTGTTCCTTTTGGATATTTGAGAATCCTCTTGATAGCTACCAAGTGGGAGTCTCTTGGAATTTTCTAAAAACAAGCTACTATGCCCACTACATGAGCAATATCTAGTCTATTGTGTACCACATAGTGCAGCGTACCGATCATTGATTGGTACTCTTTCTCATTCACCAATGCTGAATCATCTTCCTTAGTCAATTTGTAGTCGGTCACCATCAGTGTACCAACCAGTTTGCTCTCCTCCATGCCAAAAGTCTTCAATACCTCTTTGACATACTTGGACTAGATAACAAAGATACCCTCTTTCATTTGCTGAATCTGTAGGCCAATGAAGAATTTTATCTCTCCAATCAGAGACCATGTTGCATTCTTCTCAATCTGATCTAGCTCCTCTTCCATTGCCTTAATCGAGTCTTTATTTGTAAGCACCTCTCTAATAGTCTTAGGCTCCAATTCAAAGATCATGCAAGAGTTCTCTTTCACCTTTCTTCTTGTGAGTATCCCTGCATTTTTATCTCCTATGATTTGCTTCGGATCATGATGTAGTTTCACATATCTAGGAATGACTCTAGCTGGTTCTTCTTGCTTTTCCTCTTCTTCTTCTTCTTCTCCATCTTTTTCTTCACCTACCACAACTTCTACTGGTATAGGAACACTGAGATATTTGCTTGATTCTTTTATAATCAGTTCCCAGAAAGCTATACTCAGTTCACCTTCCACTTTCTTGCTGCTGGTTTCCTCAGGTTTCTCAGGGGATTCATCAACCTTGACATTGATGCTCTCAATAATTTTCTGAGTTCTATTGTCGTAGCACTTGAGATATTTTCTCTTAGAGGAATATCCCAAAAATATTCCTTCATCACATTTAGCATCAAAATTTCTTAGATGCTTACCTCTCTTGATATAGCACTTACTTCCAAATACTTTAAAATAAATCACAGTGGGAGCATAATATAGACTGGAATACTCACTGCTTCTCTCCAAAAAGTGTGAGCAACCTTTTCTTGGATCAGCATTGTTCTGGCCACTTCAACTACAATCCTATTATTCCTTTCTGCTATGTCATTCTGTTATGGTGTCCTAGGAGCAAGAAATTGCCTCTTGCTGTCATTCTCTTCACAGTACTTGTTGACTTAATCAGAAGTGAATTCACCTCCTTGATCAATTCTTAGGCATTTTATCCTTTGGCCACTTTCCTTCTCTATTAATACTCTGAAGGCTTTGAACTTTCCAAATGCTTTAGACTTGTCTTTCAAGAATGTGACCCACATCATTGTTAAGCAGTCATCAGTAGGAATCATAAAATACCCATCTCCTTGAATACTTCTAGTTTTCTGAGGACTACACAAATTAGTATGCACAAGATCAAGTACGTTCTCTGCTGAAAAAGACTTACCTTTGAAAGTTGAGGAAGACATCTTCCCAAGTTGACATTCTCTGCACACATAATTTTTTGGTTTGTTTAGCAAAGGCAATCCTCTTACTGCCTTGATCTTATTGGCTTTAACAATATTGTCTATGTTTATATGACATAGTCTCCTATGCCATATCCAACTGTCATCAAAATTAGCCATCAGACATTGACTAATCTTAGTATTCAACTGAAATAAGTTACCTCTGGTCTTCTTATCAGCAGCAATAAGTTCACCACTCTTTCCAATTATACTGCATACTCCACCTTTGAACTCCAGAGTGAGTCCTTTGTCATTTAGCTGAGCAACACTCAAAAGGTTATGCTTAAGACCTTCTACCCAGTAGACATCATCTGCACTGGTCTATGCATTTAGTGAGATGGATCCTTTACCTTTCACCAAGCATGGTGCATCATTGCCAAACCGGACAACACCTCCATCATATTCTTCTAGAGATAGAAACTTTCTCCGATCACCAGTCATGTGGTGAGAACGCCCACTATTAATAATCGACTCATTAGAGTTGTCAATGCGAGAGACAAGGGCTTTCTTGTTAGACACTTCTTCCTTTACAACTACAAGCACCATGTCTTCATTCTCTTCATCCTCAGATTCTTCATTAGTAACACCTTCATCCACTGCAACAAGACAATTTCTTCTACTACCTCCTTTATACTTTCTAAACCTCCCCGGTTTATCCTTATTTTCATTGTTAGGACAACTAATAGCTATATGTCCTATCTTATTGTAGAAAAAACATTTTAGAGGAAACTTACCTCTGTATTTACTGGTTCCTTTCGGAAGTCTTTTAGCAAGGAGAGCTTCAAACTCCATCAGAATGTCTTCCTCATCCATATCTTTGCATTGCCTAGATTCATAACTAGAGCCTACTTCTTTTCCTTTTCTGGATGGTGTAGCAGATGCTCTAAAGGCTGACTTAGTCTTCTGAACACTACCATCATATCTATTCAACTCATATGCAATCAACTTTGCAATGATAGAGTCTAAGGATACCTTGGTTTTTTCAATAGACCTTAGCTCCTTAATAGCAGCAACTCTGATTACATAGACCGGTAACAATGATATCAAAACTTTACTAACAACGATGGCATCCTCAATTATTCCACCAATGCTTTTGATATCTCCAACCACAATTTTAATCCTTATGCCATATTGTTGAATGGTCTCTCCTTCAACCATCCTCATGTCTTCAAATTTTTCTCTAAGGCTCTCTTCCTTAGATTTATTTACATGCTCTTCACCACCATAAATGGTTTCCAGTGCATCCCATACATTCTTAGGAGTGTCCTTATCTTGTATATAAATGAACTCAATATCGGACAAGATGCTAATAAGGGCTTCCATGACTTGCCCATTTTCTAGAATCTCTCTTTTCTGATCATCGATCAGAGTGCTAGTGGGAATCACATAGGCATTCTCAACATAGGTCTAATGTTGACCACCCATACTCTTTATGTAAATCTTCATTCTATCCTTCCATATTTTGCAGTTATCTCTATTGAACTTAGGACCTTCCCTCTTCATCATTATAGCAGGATCTTTTACCTCAAGCGGTTAAGCTTATATCACCGAGGACCTAGAGTTGCTCTGATACCAATTGATGAATAATGATGAACAACAAATACCCTAAATGGTATTGAGAGTTGGGGGGGGCGGGGGGCGAATCAGTACAGACAAAAGCTTTCTCAACAACTTATCAAGTTAAAACAATACTAACCGGTTGACTTCATCACTAAACTTAACCATGGAAATACTGGTTAAACATAGTAAGACTTCAGACAACATAAACTAGTAAAACTGAACACTTCAAATACATTTAATAATTGATAACTACTTCACCCATAAACATATGCATGTGGTATATCAACAATACCATAACCATTAGGTCTGCATGCATAATCACTCAAACAAAGAATACTTAATCATCACATGAAAAATGCACAACTCATGGCACACATATTTTTCACATGGAAACCCAAATGGGATAAACCATGGTGGGGATGAATACCCACAAGCTTGTTTTTGAACTCTTTTGAAGCTTGCTCTATTAGGAGCCTAGTCCAGTTAAACACTTTACAATAAGGTTATGTTAGGAACTGATCCTATTAAAAATCACCCAGTTAAGGGATGGCTATATACCCTGTTAAAGGTTGAAACCCTATTAAAGGTTACCCCGCTAGAGGATTTGAAGAACTCAATGATCTTGAGTCACCTAGTTAGAGGATTTACAATAGGCCTATTAAAGCTACTGGTAAAGGGATTTTCCAATTGTTGAAATGGTTAGAAGACAATAGGTAAAACTCTAATCTGATAACAACACTACATACCAAGGTGGATCCTTTTCATTTCCTCTACTCTGTAATCACATTGTAGTTTTCCTCTTACTGGTCTAGCAAGTATCTCATCACTCGGATACACACACAACATTTGCCAACACAAATAATAACAAACATCATAGACCTTATAGACAATAGTTAGGTCGATAGTATAAACCCTAAACCCTAAGCATTTAGGTTTACAATACAAATAGTCCAATCCTGACCATCCAAACACTATTCGTAGACCAATACAATCTCAAACAGATCACAAGTCAATCTGCATCATCCATTCTTCACTGCACATGGGAATCAGTAATCCATCACGCTCTCTTCTCACACCGCTAAGAAGAATGATCATTCCCGAGGTAGACATTTAATGCAATCGATCTTCACATGAAAGATCCTCAAGGAAATCCTTCACACATACAAAACTGATGTGGCATCTCGATCTCATCCTCATCTCTTAGCTAACTCATCATAGGATGTCACCAATTGCATCGCACAAGCTAGATTGCCAAACTGGAAACACTAGAGTTGAGATTACCAACCGGTAGTCACACTTTAGTGAAACCCCGACACCGGTTCACTACATCTCTTCATACCAGTTCACCAACTTCTTCCAATCTGCATACTAGTTCACTAGCACTTATTGACATCAATGACAACATACATTATCATCATATCATCATGCCTATTCATCATATGACAACAATTTACTTATGAGTATGGCAAACCATACTATTTATGTGATGTTGCTTATTTGTTACCCTACTGAGTACCAAACCATGGGTTATTGGTAATTTAGTATGTTAAGGGGTAGTATTAGAAGTCACTATTCCTTGAATAGTATGGATTGACGTACGAGTAATGTTAGCGTGAAGTGACTTTAGCTTCTCTATTTCGAGGAAAAGTATAGTTATATAATGAAACTGTATTAAAGGTGTACTTAATACTTTCCCTTTTTGATGAACCAATTTAAAGGTTTATGTGTGCCAGCCTATTCCTCTCTTTCATTTAAGCATATTGATGGTAGGTCTTGAGCATAGTGAAGGTGTATATATCTTGGAGGATCTCTTTACCTTGTCTTCATGAAAGGTATGTTATTTCCACATGAGCTACCAGTTAGCAAGCATTGGTAGACATTTGGGTGGACCTTAGCCATGTATACCTCTGGCTTATGGTGAGTATCCTATGAGGTACGCCGCTATACGGGATGTGAGTTGTACGTGCCTTCTTCTGCGAGGTACACTACCATTCGGGATACGTCCATTAAGTACCTTCTTCGCTTGGAGTATTTGCATGCCACGTGATGATGTGATGCAGGGTGATGTCAAGGTGCACACTTCCATGCCATGTGGATGTGTGACTAGGCCACACCACATGATGAACTACTGCGATAGCTAGGCGGTTGTTCTCTCCTTCCTCGTTGGTGGCTAGATGCTAGTCACATAGTGATGTTATGTGCAATTATGATATTCTTATTTAGTTCTTTGTGGACCAGCAATTTATTCTATTTTGACTTTGAAGGTTTAGCCATGATATTGCGATCTTTTGCTTACTTGATTTGCTGTTGCAAATTCTGGATTATTTTCTTGCCTTACTGTTGGAATTGATGATTTATTATCTTTATTCATTTGTATTTTGGTGGCTAAACCAGTGTATCCTTATTGTTTTCGTATGTTTGTCTTGTGTTGAAATGTGAATTCCTCTCCAAGGACGTATGAGACAGTCTTGGTTGAGTGTATACGAGGAAGTAGACATAGGGAACCTTGAG
>NC_081408.1:157653646-157718646 GCF_030272615.1 Cryptomeria japonica | reverse complement strand
GGAGAGTTCAATTATCAGTATTTATTAATGATATTAAGTTTCTACAATCCATATAATTATTACATATGCTTCTTGATTATATTGTGTAGAATTTTCTACATCAATGTTTCGGATCACACTCTGTGATCCATCATCGGGATGATAAAGAGTGCTGAAGAAAAAAAATGATGCAGAACAAAAAGCAATCTAAAAAATGGAATGGGAGGGATGAATAGGTGGGGAAGGACCAAATCAAAGAGAAAACAAGAGGACCAAAAACCATAATAATCAAAACAATTAAACAAAAAAGGAAGAATGAGAATAAGGAAGTTAGAAAGTACAAAAAGAGAGACAAAAAATTAAAAAAACCATAAACCCAAGAAATTAATGAAAATAACAAAAACAAAATAACACGAAATTAAATATATATATGTACATAGACACACACAAACACACATATAACCAAAAATCACACACATAAATAAATATAAAAAGTGAGTATGTATATATATGCATATATATACACACATATATGTACATGTAAATATGCAGATATATATGT
This sequence comes from Cryptomeria japonica, assembly GCF_030272615.1. Classification (NCBI taxonomy): domain Eukaryota; kingdom Viridiplantae; phylum Streptophyta; class Pinopsida; order Cupressales; family Cupressaceae; genus Cryptomeria; species Cryptomeria japonica. The sequence goes on along the minus strand of NC_081408.1, from coordinate 157,718,105 downwards.
ATGTATATACATATATACTTATATATATGTGCATATTTACATGTACATGTGTGTGTGTGATTATGTGTTATTTCTTTTTTGTTATTTTCATTAATTTCTTGGGTTCATGTTTCTTTTCTTTTATCTCTCTCTTTTTGTACTTTCTAACTTCCTTATTCTCATTCTTCCTTTTTTGTTTAATTGTTTTGGCAGTTTTGGTTTTTTTCCCTTTGTTTGCTTTTTGACCTGGTCCTTGAATTATTTGGTTTCCTTGTTTTCTATGCACCCCTTCCCCACATGTTCCTTCCTTCCATCCCCTTTTTATATTTCTCTTTGGTCTGCATCTATCATTTTGCTCCTTTAACACCCTTTATCATCATTATGATGGATCACAAAGTCTGATTTGAAATGTTGATGCAAAAAATTCTACACAATCCAATCTAGAAGCATATGTAATAATGATTAGTATTTGTTTGGTATAGTTAGAGAAAAAAAATTAACAAATCCTCAATACACTTTTAAAATTTATTTATTTTTAACTACAAAAGCCTTAGAACCCATGTCAATTTGAGACCATTTCCTTGTCGTTTCCTATTCCTAGTTTTTGGTAATATAGCTTAGTTATCCGAAAAGAAAAGGCACATAATGAATTAACATTAAGTCTCACTAGCTTAAATACAGACAACTAGAAATATACTTGTGAATATTGCACATTATTTTTTGGGTTCAAGAGGTTTGATCTCAACTCTTTAAATCACCCAAAACATCAATATGCTTTCTTATAAATAAATAAATTAAATTAATTGCCGTGTATTGACTATAGATGTTTGAGTTATTCAATCAAAGACCATCTTTAGATGGAAGATACTGTCTAGTAGATTCAATTCTATGTATGCATTCAATGGAGCCTAGTTGCAGGATGCCACATAGACCAAACATCTAGATTTTGACAACTGCTATATAACTCTACACAATTTGCACCTTATTAGAATTTCTTTGTGCTGATAGAGAAAAGTATTATGAGAAAGAAAATTTGTAGCCATACATTCTAGAGTTTGTTGATGGATCATTGGGGCACATGCTTAACATCTCCAAGGAATTTTGCACCTAATTGAAGGAGGCAATGCTATCTGACCTCATGTTATTCATGGTCATTATGAAAATGCATGTTCCATAGCCCATCTTCTTTTAGGTGCTCTCAATAGTGGTTCTACAAGTTCTAAGATTGTTAAGCAATCGCACAATAATACCACCAATTAAATATGATTATTTGATAGACTTCACAAATTTTAGGGATCACAAAAAATAGCATAAACCATTTTGAACCCTTAACATTTTGCAAAGAGAAATATAAAAATTGTTGCTTCTAGTTTAATTAGAAAGTGCTCAAATATATTTTTGAAAGAATTTTGATAAATTATGGAGGACTTGCGGAATTGAAACTAGCTTTTTTTAGGGAACCCTAAGCATCCAAATATATTTTTGAAAGAACTCCCATAAATTTATGGTCATTTGCAAAATCCAAACTTTTTATTTTTTTCAAAACCCTTTCAAAGCCAATTATTAAAATTCTAAAACCCGTTTACACCCATTTTTCAAAGCTTTGACTGCCTCTCATAAGGAATATAGAAAAACACAACAATCACAACACATCGTAGATAGAAGTAAGAAATAACTGATCTGCTCACGCAACAAACCTTCCAAATACTTACTTCTACAATTACCAGACTATCTCTCCTTTTTTTTTCTTCTTTTGTTGAGAAAATGACAAACAAGGTTCTCTACAACACAAACATCTAAAAAACCTAAGCACCCAAATATATTTTTGAAAGAATTCCCATAGATTTACAACTATTTACAAAATCCAAATTGGTAATTTTTTTGAAAAGCCCTTTTGAAGCCACAACAATCACAACACATTGCAAACAAAAGTAAGAAATAACTAACCTACACATATGACCATTCAGAATCTGCCAATACAACAAATGAGAAATAATGTCTTTTTCAACACAAGCATATGCAAATACCACATAGGAAACAACTAAATGAACTTACTATCACAACCCAAAAACAAGTACCCATGGTAGCCATAAATGACAGTAAATTCAATTAAATGTCCTCACGATTTATAGAGTGAAAAGCATTTTGTATTGCATAGTTATCACAAAATAATTAATAAGAATATGAAACATGCCAAAAATCCGTTAAAGCATGCACACAAACTTCAAATTAATCTCTATTTAAAAAATAAAACTAATAAAAAACACCACTCTTTTACGCATGTTTAGTGGCTTCACATGCACAAGTGAAAGAAAATTGAAATATTTTAAATTAGTTTTATTTCAATAAACTATATCCCACATTTACTTTCTTTACATGGCTAATGTTTGGGAGGTTGAAATTAACCTTACTGCCATTTTTAATCTTTGCCATGCTGGTGGAAGGGCAATGTCTATCCAGCACCCTAAATTTACCATTGACTGCATTTAATAATTAATTGAAAATAAAAATAGTCGTTATATTTTAATTTTTAATTATTTAAAAAACACGATCAATGATAAATTTTGAGTGTTGCATAAACAAATACGATGGAAGGTGGGACCAATGATGAGTAAACATAACTACTGGACAAATAACTTCATATTCCCAATGTTTGCCGCCCACATGCGTAGTTTTCTTTTACACATATTTAATGCTCAACTACAAGGTCGCCCTCATTGCTAAATAAAAACTAATAAACAATGGTCGGGCAAAAGCCTCAGAATGTGCAGCATAAAATGTGGGCCGAGAAAATTGAAACACACCTGCAAACCGTCAACGAAATCAATTTTCTTGACATACTAACAATATTCCAGCCTTAAAAGCCCATACATAAAGCTTATCGACTTAAATATTCGAGTAAGTTAAATTCTATCCCAATAAACTATATTATACCCCACATAGTATTATCAAATAGTGATCAATGATAAACTATGATTTCCCAACGAAGAGGATACTACAAATTAGTCCTAAATATTTTTAAAATTATTTAATTTACTACTTAGAATCCTACTTGACCGAGTGCAAATGAAAGGCACTTTAAAAAAAACTAGTAGTTGTCCAATTTTCTGCTAGCATTCATGTTAGCTGCATTTTGTGATGGGGTGACCCATCGTAAACCTATATGGCCATTTGTTTAAGCAAGGTCTAAGTCATATAATGAATTAATAAATTCTAAACAAATAATTTATAGTATTATTTTTAAAATATTGTAAAAATATTCATTCTTGTATTGAAAAATATTATGAAACAATTAAACAAAAAAATACAACACTCTAATTAGTGTTAATTCTTATTAGATACTAAATAAACATATTTTGTTAAATCAATCCACAACTTGTCGTTCACATTCTTTCTATATGGCAGCATTCTTGGTTTGTCTATTTTTTATTACTTTTTATAAGAAATTCGTATTCAAGGTCACTTCACGGTACGATTAATGTGCGTCGAGAAGCAGACTTTGGATTTGTTAATTCATTATGACGTGAGTAGGCATTTTACTTGAGTTTAAAAAGTATAATATTAGAGGTTCGACTTGGTAGAAGCATGCCTGTTATGAACTACATTTATCTATATGAATTATTCCAAAGTAATGGCACGGCACACATCCCTTCATTGAGTTTGTTCATTTGTTTGAGATTTGCCAAAGTTGTTCCAATGGAATTCAGAAAGTGTAAAAGAAATGTGGAACTATCATCCGCAGGAAAGTGGCGTTTGGCTTCTGTGAATGAAGTGAGGAAGTCATATTAGAACGATTCAAGAAAACCAGATCCTTGAATCGTGGGATGTTGTAAGACTTCTGGATGGATGGGTAGATGGCCCCGGCAACAGATATAATGCTGTCGAAGAGTACAGATCCAACATGGTACACATGCTGCTGGTTAAAACGAATGTGTCAAGACCACCTGGTAAGTTGATTGCTTTATACAGTTATACGCGGGTATAATGACTCTTCTGTTTTTGATTAAATAATTGAAACAAGGCTAATTGTTAAATACCTCTGCAGATGGTACCTTTGATATGGAAATGTACTCTGTAGTGGAGTTGAACATTGAAGGAAGAAAAGCCGCTCTACTGCTCTCCTATGATGATAAAATTACAGAAGTCACGTGCTTCGTTTTAAAGAATATCGTCGACGGATTTGAGGATCTAGAACTGCGTAAAACAGAGTTAGACCGCTTGACGGAAAGCCTGATAGAAACGTTCAATCACCGTAGAACGTTATTACACTACACAACTGATCAGCCGCACAACGGAAAACATGCTGAGTTCATTGCGCAATTGGTTTTAAGAAATTTTGAATATGGAAAAGAGCTGATAAAAGCTGTTGATAAATATGGTAGGACTGTTCTTCATTTTGCAGCTCTTCATGGTCACAATGGCCTATGCACTTTTCTAATGAATGAGTGCCGGCTGGCAGCCCATCAGAAGGAGCGAAATGGAGGAAATCTGTTGCATATTCTTGTAAATAGCAATAAAGTACATATAGTATATGTATTATGGAAACTGAACGCGGTGAAAAATCTTATTTTATTGATGGACGCCAAGGGTAAGACACCATTGCATAAAGCAGCTGCTAACGGTAATACACATATTATATGCACTCTCCTGGACGATCTTGATAAAGAGATGGTGAAAAAATGCATTCGTCAGACTGATTTGTTAGGGCAAACGGTGCTTCTAGGTCTCTCTTAGAACGTAACTCTGAAGGGATCTAGCCCTCTCTTAGAACGCAACTCTGGAGGGCACTCTGAAGCCGTGCGATACCTATTGGGTAAGGGATCTAGGCCTCTCTTAGAACGCAACTCTGAAGGCAAAACTGCACTGCACTATTGTGTCCAATTCTCAAACCAGCGGACAGCGAGAGATATGGCTGAGGTATTGTTGAATCATTACAGATCTGATGAAGAAAGGTTGCTTCAACTCTGGGCGTCGGTTATAGATATGGGTACAGCAGAACAAAGTGCAGAATCCTCACCGCAACTTCAACGTTTTCTCAAGCAGCAAAGGGAACTCGCCGATGGAAGCTCAAGTGACTTGCTGCTTAGTGCGATTAAATTGGGGTATGATGCACTCGCATTGGAATTCATCGATAGAGGTGCAATGACTAGCCAGCTAAACAACTTCACCGACCATAATTTGTCACAAGTTGAACGAGAGCGGGTCAAAAATTGTATGCGTTCTTCACAACCTTATCCTCTCGCTCCGTGTATCATTTGTTTAAAAGTATATTTATTATTTCGCGTAGTTTGTATGTTTCAATTTGTTGCCCGAAAATATGAATGAAAATATTTTTCTATTGAGAAACTTTTAATTAGTCAATTTTTTATTTATTTTTCTTTTGTTTTAATATAAATCCATGTAGTTATTGTAATATGAGATCAGGGTTCATGGATTGAATCTAAAGGACAAATCTGTTTCAAGCATGACGTCATCTCTTAGTGTCAGGGTTCTTGTAGAATTTTGAACCTGACCTATCCTCTCTGAACCAACTGAGTAGCAAACAATAACAACAAAAAGAAGAAATTGCAAAAAGAAATCACTATTCAAAATAAAAAACAAAGTGCCTTGTTTTTTTGGAATTGCACACACAAATATCTTTATTGAAGCTTAATTAAAAAATTACATAGAGGCTGTATATATAAAGAATTTGCAGCCTAGAAGAATTAATAACTGTAGTTCTAAATATATTCCTAGCATTGCATGGAAAGCTACTAAGGCTCTCAAACTAAAAAAAGCAAACTACTCCCTAAATTAAGAATACAATAAGTGCATGCACAGCATGCTTTATTTACTAAAAACAAACTCATGCAAAAAGCAAAACTAAAAATAGTCCTAAGGATTAATGCATGTTGGAGTACATGCTTTATTTGCATGAATAAACAAAAAACTATTAACTAAACTAATCTAGCTACATGCTAGAGTAGCATTAGTTATCAACATACTCCCCCTTGATACTGAGAGGGTTGACAATCTTATCTCGTAGTGCTATAAATTGAGCTTTCGCAACCGCTTTGGTGAATATATCTGCTAGCTGATCCTGGGTGTTGATGTGCTTCAATTCAACATCCTTCTTCTGCACCAAATCTCGTATGAAGTGATATTTCAAATCAAAATGCTTTGTTTTGTTGTGATGAACTAGATTCTTAGCTAACTTGATGGCACTCACATTGTCACAATATATCACTGTAGGATGAATTTGTTTTTCTCCAATTTCTTCCAAAACTTTTATGAGCCAAAGAGCTTGTGTACCTGCTAAGGTAATTGCAACATACTCTACTTCTGTAGATGAGAGGGAAACAATACTTTTCTTTTTTGAGTTCCAAGTAATCAAACCAGAACCAAAAGAAAAACAATTTCTAGATGTAGATTTATTTTCATCCATACTACCTCCCCAATCTAAGTCACTAAAGCCTACTAGATTGAACTTTTCAGAAGAGTAGTAATGAATACCAAAACTTAAATTCCCTTTCACATACCTCAAAATCCTCTTGGCTACCTTCATATGTATTTCAGATGGATTTGTCATATACCTTGCAACAAGTGAAACTGAATAGGCAATATCAGGCCTCATGTGGATTAGAAACATCAAGCTCCCCACAATACTTTTGTAAGCTGTATCATCAACTAAATCAGCACCATCATCTCTACATAACAAATCTCCATGAGCACTTGGAGTGGAGGTAGGGTTACAATCAGTCATATTAAATTTCTTCAGCATATCCTGTGCATACTTTGTTTGACAAATGAAAATCTCATCCATACTTTGAATTCATCCTAGAAAATATTTCATTAGACCAAGATCTTTCATCTCAAATTCTTTCATCATAGCAGCTTTGAATTCATCTTTCATCTTAGAACTACTACCCATATACAAAAGATCATCAACATACAAACTTATGATGAGAATATTAGTACCTTCTTGTTTGTAGTATAGGGTAGGATCACTCTTACTTCTTTGGAAGTCATTCTCCTAAAAGTATCCATCAATCTTGGCATACCACGCTCTTGGTGCTTGCTTGAGGCCATACAAAGCCTTCTTCAACTTGTAGACATAATTATATTTTCCTTCCACTTCAAAACCTTGTGGCTGCTCCACAAATACTTCCTCTTCTAAGTACCCATTCAAGAAGGTACTTTTCACGTCCATATGATGTATGCTCCACTTCTTCTGAGTTGCCAATAAAATCAACATTCTTATGGTCTCTTGTCTTGCTACTTGTGCAAATGTCTCTTCATAGTCAATTCCATACTTTTGTGTGAAACCTTTAGCAACTAATCTCGCTTTGTGTCTTTCAACACTCCCATCACTATTAAATTTGGTCTTGTAGACCCATTTGGTGCCAATCCTTTTTTTGTCATGTGGAAGTTCTGTTAACTCCCAAGTTTCATTCCTGTGAATGGAATCCATCTCTTCTTCCATGGCTTTGACCCAAACCTCATTAGTACATGCATCTTCGAAACATGATGGTTCAAAATCAGCCTTGGCTAATAAAACAAAATTCACTGTCTCACCTATTGGGTTTTCTTCATGTACTTGATTTCCATTCTTCTAGTAGATATCACTCAATCTCCTTACCTTCCTTATAGAACTTGGAGAAGAAATTAGACTTGAACTTGGTACTAAAGAACTTGATGAAGGATTGCTTGGTGGAGTTAAACCACTGGATATAGAAACATTAGTTGGCTGCTCATGATGAATATCAGCAATTATATCATCATTCAAAATAGATTTTGGCTTCTCAACATGTCCTTTTTGATGACCATAAACTCCCTCTTCATCAAAAATCACATCTCTTGAGACAATAAGCTTGTTAGTGAGGGGTTTATGCAATATATAAGCCTTGGTTTTCTCACTATACCCAATAAAAATACATGACTCACTCTTTGCATCGAACTTCTATCTATTTTGATCATGTACATGCACATAAGCCAAACAACCAAAAACTTTGAAATGATTAACATTAGGCCTTTTACCATACCAAGCTTCATAAGGAGTCATCTTTTCTAGTGCACTAGTGGGACTACGGTTGAGGATGTACACAGTTGTAGCAACTGCATCTCCCCAATAAGAATTGCTCAATCCCTTGGTTTGTAACATGAACCTTGCCATTTCAACCACAGTACGATTCTTCCTTTCAGCTACTCCATTCTGTTGAGGTGTGTATGCAGTATTAAGTTGCCTCTTGATGCCATTAAAATCACAATAACTTTGGAAAGTCCTTGAGCAAAACTCTCCTCCACGATCAGTCCTTAAACATTTGATCTTGCACCCTTTCTCATTTTCCACAAGGGCTTTAAACTTCTTGAATGTATCCAAGGCTTCATCTTTGGCCTTCATAAAATATACCCAACAATTTTGTGAGTAATAATCAATAAAAGTGATGAAATATGATGACTTACCCAAACTCTTAGTCTACATAGGACCACATATATCTGAATGAACAAGCTAAAGTGGGTGATGAGCCCTCCATGCATTGCCCTTTGGAAACTTTTCTCTTGCATGCTTTCCTTTAGCACAACCTTCACAAACCTCCTTGTATTCCTCAACCTTGGGCAAACCAGAAACTAATGCATGTGAGGTTAGAAACTTCAAACTATGAAAATTTAAATGCCCATACCTGAGATGCCATAACCAACTTGAATACTCATAAGCCATATTTGCCAAACTATCGTTATGTTCACCAAACCTCAAGGGGAACATCCTATTTCTTGTCATAGGAACAACAGTGATCACCCTATTATCCTTATTCTTATCATAGATAGTACAAGTCTTATTCTCAAAGACTACTTTATAATTTTTCTCACATAGCTGCCCAACACTTAACAAATTGTGCTTCAATTGTGGAGTATAATAAATATCATGAATACTCTTTATACCTTCTTTTGTTTGGACCTCCATAGCTCCTTTGGCAGCAACCTCCAATGATTTATCATCACCAAGCTAGATCTTGGATTTGAAACTTCCATCCTTTTTTGAGAACAACTTCTCATTCCCTATCATATGTTTAGAGCATCCAGAATCTAGGTACTAAACATCTTTACTAGTATTTCCACCCTTTGCATAAGACAAAAATAAGTGATCAAGAGGATTCTCACTACTTTCTTGAGCATAGTTAGCACTTTTACCTTCTTTCAATCTGCATTCTCTTTCAAAGTGACCATACCTATTACAATGGTAACATTGAACATTTCTCTTATCAAATCTGCCTCTACCTCTTCCTCTAAAACCACCACTTCCTCTTGAGCCACCTCTTCCTCTACCTCTTGAAGAATTTTGGCTTTGCCCTTTACCTTAGCCTTGATTGATTTTGGCACTACTGCTACTTGCATCTTCATTTTTTGTGATTAGCAATTTAGAGGAAAATGCTTTCTCTACACCTTCAAAAGAATCTTTCAATCTTTCTTCATGAGACATCAGGGATCCAACCAGTTGATCAAACTGTAGTTTTGTCAAATCTTTGCTTTCTTTTATGATTATTGCTACATGATTCCATCTAGGTGTCAAAGATCTCAACACCTTTTTTATCAAAACTTCATTGCTTACAATTTCCCCAAGTGTAGCCATTTTATTGACCACATCTTTGACTCTGACACAATAATCACTTATACTTTCAGCTTCTTGCATCTTCAAATTCTTGAACTCTCGCTTCAATGTCTAAAGCTTGACCACTTTAACTTGATCACTACCTTGGTAAGCTTCTTGTAGAGTCTTCCAGGCATCTTTGGCAGTTGTTGCTCCTGATATTCTTGGAAATAAGCTCTTATCAAGAGCTATCTGAATGTGAAACAAAGCTTGAGCATTCTTTCTCCTTGCTTTCTTTCTTGTTGATCTTTCATTGGCTGTAAGGGCATTCCAATCAGTTGGCTCTTCATAACCTAATTCAATAATCTCCAACAAATCTTTTCCAATAAAAAAAGTCAGCATCTTAATGCACCAATAATCATAATCATTCCCATCAAATTCTAGAATGGGCATATAGTTAGAATTTGACATGATTAACTTTGGCGAAATTCCAACAATAAAACATTAACCCAAAACAATTTTATCCGCTCTGATACCACTTTTAGAATTTTGAACCTGACCTATCCTCTTTGAACCAACTGATTAGCAAACAATAACAACAAAAAGAAGAAATTGCAAAAAGAAATCACAATTTAGAATAAAAAATAAAGTGCCTTGTTTTTTTGGAATTGCACACACCAATATCTTTATTGAAGCTTAATTAAAAAATTACATAGAGGTTGTATAAATAAAGAATTTGCAGCCTAGAAGAATTAATAATAACTACAGTTCTAAATATATTCCTAGCATTGCATGGAAAGCTACTAAGGCTCCCAAACTAAAAAAAACAAACTACTCCCTAAATTAAGAATACAATAAGTGCATGCACAACATGTTTTATTGACTAAAAACAAACTCTTGCAAAAAGAAAAACTAAAAATAGTCCTAAGGATTAATGCATGTTGGAGTACATGCTTTATTTGCATGAATAAACAAAAAACTATTAACTAAACTAATCTAGCTGCATGCTAGAGCAACATCAGTTATCAACAGTTTTGCACTCAACAAGACTTGTTACTTCACTCATTTAGAACCATTAAACTTCACCAACAGACCAAAGGTCCATTGACAATAGTTTTATTTTTTCAATGTAAGAATCTTGCTTAAAAAGTTATCTCTTATCATCAATATTTTCAGATTTTAAAATTCTAGTTATGTAAGTAATAAAAAAATATGAAAATTTAATTATTTTTATTTTAATTATAGTTTATAATTGAAATAAAAATATGATTAAAAAATATATATATTCTTTTTTCAAAAATTTTTAATTTTCTAGAAGATTTTAAAAATCAACAATATTCTCCTCACAAGACTTAGAAGCTTTTTAATAATAGACAATTTTCTTTAAAATTTTGTGGAAGAAGGCCATGAAAGATCTCTCCAAGAATTTTTCTAGGCTTGGTAAAAGGAGGAGGTGAAAATTGGAGAGGTTGTTTTTAGAGTCACTTTGGATTTGATTGCACCATTATTGGGCTTCCGCAAGATGCAATAACTTTTCCCAAGAAGCTAAAAGGGTAATATAAGGAGGAATTTAAGCTATTTTTCAAGTTCGAAGAAGGGGTTCTAGGTTGCAAAGTGGCTATAATAGAGAAGAGCTACTTGGTATTTGGAAAGATCCTGCTCTTTTGTTGATAAAATTCTTCATTCTGGATAGGTGTTTTATGAGATTTCATACCCATCTTTTCCTAATGTTAAACCACCTTAGGTATGGTATAAGGATGAATTTTGCATACTTGGTTTGTTCTTCACTGTCTCAATCTGTTGCAAAAGTTAAGTCTAAATATTCCAATTCCCTCAATCAAGAGTTAATTCTTAGAATCTATAATTTTCACCTTGCTTTAACCCTCCTAATAGATCCTTGTTAAGTCCTCTTGGCCACCCATCAGACCCAAATTTAATGGTTGAGCTCTCTAGTGCCCCATGATAAAACCCAACCTCATTACTGGCTCCCCCATGAATGGCATGACAATTAATATGGAAAAAATTAACCATCAAATAATCTATCTTAACAACATATGTTAGACGGTAGTTTCAAAACTGGGACAAACAAAATCCTAGACTTGTTCATTGGATGCTGCCTAATTAGCTATCACTATGCATGTAGACTAATGGCCTACTTTGAAACGTGACAGTTCTGATAGCTCTTGAGCGTGGAGATCTGCGTGTAAAGAATGTGATAGAGGGAGACCCAGATGAACCATCCATCCACGATAGCCTTGGTACGTAAGAATTGCATCATTATAAATTCAATCTTTATAGAATTGCTTAAAGATCACATATTAAGGCTCAAGATGTACAAGTTATTTATGTGGAACTCATTTCAAGATGTAGATTGTAATCGGATCAAAATGTTAAGAAGTTAACATTATAACCAGTGTAGAATTCAGTTCAGCATGCAAAGAAACAAACTATTTAGTCAAGGAAACTATTATTTTTGTGAGACCCTCTCCCACTTAAACAACCAGTTTTTAAAATTACCAATTATTTGAGGGATACTATTGGTCTATACTAAAATGGTTCTTTTAGGAAGGATAAGAATAAAGATATCACCTTAAAACTTATATAGCTTATCGCTAAATGTGACTTGCACTGTGCCAGGAAGAAGAGTATTTGCCGAAGGCCTGGCTGCACTTTTTTTAAATCCATATGTTAAACCACCTGTGACCGTGGGCATCTCAGGTGCCTGGGGAATTGGCAAGTCCAGTTTAATGTTGCAGGTACCTTCTTAAATCCTTTTTTCAAAATGATTTAACATGGTTTTTCTTCATATAACATTGATGAAATTCCTGAAACAATGACAATTTACACAAATGACAGACTGAAATGATTTTGCTACAAGCGGAAGCTCAGCAAGCGTTTCCCAATATTCTACCAATCGAGGATTTTCCAGAACTGTTCAAGTTAGCTCTGAAAGATTAAAAAAAATACAATAAAGTTAAGAGTGGAGTGAGATTTATTGCTAGCGTCTGAAATAGCTGATGTAAGTACATGATATAAATCAATATGAATAACTATAGTGAAAGTGAGATAATAGAGCTTTAACTTGTAAGGATTAGAATGAGGATTAGAATGAGCACAGAAAATGATAACAAAAACAGAAAAAGCAAACAACATATGATTTATCGTGGTTCGGCAAATTTGTCTACATCCACATTCAAATCAGGGAATAACTTTTATTAATCAACTCCCATACATGTGCTGCACACAGCCATTACATAATCATATTCAGATATAAAATGAACAGTTGGAAGAACACGAAGGATCATATGACCATTAGACTTCACATTCCCAACATAACTATCATGAATCACTTAAATTTCCATCCCTTGCCCGGCAGATTGATGATCCACTGGTGTATTTTCTGGACAACTATCAAGACAATTACCCTCAAGTGTATAAATCATTAGCGCTTATGGAACAGGGTGAGATGGTGAGTTTTTTCCCATAAATATCCTAAGTTAACGGGTTTCTAATAATTTTTTCAGGCTCATTGATTCGTGTGTCTCTAGTTTGCTTTGAAGGATCAAACGTCAGATTCAAGTGTTAATCCGCGCAAGATTCCTAATATTCTGACGGTTCGATATGACGCGTGGCATTATCGGAATGAGTTAGAAGCATGGGCTGGCTTGGCTGTAACAATAACAAAGGCGATGGAAGAAACAATGACCAGGTCCCAGAAAATCAAGTCTTGTTGGAGATATGCATGGAAAGAACGAGGAGGCGAAATACTATTGCAATTTTTTTTGCTGTGCGTCCCTGCTCTTTTTCTTTCTGGTTGGGCTACTTGGGTAGTCTGGATGCTGTTTAAAAGATCGAAGCACAGTAATCTGGAAGGCTTAAAATACGGATCCATAGCAATAACTCTAGTAGTTGTTTTTTGGACTGTAACAAGACAACTGCTTTCTGTATTTAAACCTGTTACTGTTCAAGTTACGAGATATATTCGTCTACCTGACCATAGCACAAATCTGGGTTATCAGCATCAAGTCATATCTGACATCAAATTCTTGAAAGAACAAATTTGTAAAAAACCGTCTTTCATATGGAAATTGCTTGCTGGTAACTGGTTATAGAGTGACAATGTTGAAGGCACGTCCATTCCAAAGTCATGTCGGCCTTCCAAAAATGATCTTCGCATAATTGTCTTTATTGACGATTTGGATAGGTGCGAAGACGCAGTTATTTTGAAGGTATATCTTATTTGAATCGGTTTTATTCTTGAAATGTTTAACATGGTGGCAAACGATGGTATACACCACTAAAATTTTAAGCTTTTTCTAAATCGAATTACCAGGTACTATCTGCAGTTAATTTGGTCTTGGCGGTTTGTGATATCAACGTCATTCTTGGAATGGACAAGACAATGGTCTCAAGAGCAATAGCAAATATTTATCAAAACCAATATCCAGATAGTAATAATTCAAATAATGTAGATGCGGATAATTTGGCGGAGAGATATTTGAGCAAGATAGTTCAGCTAACCTTGACCTTGCCAGATCTTGACAATGATCAAAGAAAACAGTTTCTAAATCAGCTGTTGGGAAAGGAAAGTGGCGACGAGACAGAGGGGAGCTCACGACTTTCACCAGGTTCTTAAAAATTACAATCCATTCCTTATATTGCAATATCATTTTACTTTATAGAAGAGAAACATTTTCTCAGTGAATCAGGTACTAAACTGTACGATATAAAAACCTTCTACAAAGTCTCAACTTGTTTTACTTTTATTAAAGAAAAGGGTTTCTGGTTGATGCAGATGCTCAGCCCAGTGATGGAGATCAAAGCCCTAGAGAAAACGTTCAACAAAATCATCCACGAAGCGTCCCAGAACCTTTAGCAGGTTCTCAAATTACATTCTATCGATTATAGGACAAGGATTTTTAATTTCATTTGTTTTACTTTTAATGAAAAAAAACATTTTCTGATAGATGCAGATGCTCCACTCAGCGATATAGAAAACCCTCACGAAAACCTTCTACCACACTATCCACAAAGCGGCCGGGAGAAGTGGTTGATAATTTCCCAATTACTTTTGTGTTTCAGAGCATTGAAGAGGGGACTTTGCCGATGCAGTTATTCAGGTATTACTGTTAGAAACACTTTCTTCAAGAGTTTCGAATTATAACTTCACTTATATCGATGTGATTGAATAATCGTTAGAGAGGTTTTGGTATTTCATCAGGCCCGGATATAAGCAGGTCGAAACTGAAAAGCACGATAGTAAATAGTCGCCAGTTAATAATGCGAAGCTACAGCGATGAAGAGCGGAAAGCAATATCTTTCTTGAGCAGACAAACAAACTATGATCCACAACTTCCTCGTGAATGGAAAAGATTCCTCTTATACCATCGTTTAGCTTGGAACATCTTTTTTATAAGCAAGGAAGGCAAAAACCTACCACAATGGCAGGTCCAATTACTTGTATGAAGTTTTTGTTGCTGGCAGTGGAAAGACAATGTGAACCGTATTATTGAGGTAGTTTACGGGCTTGCATTTTCTTCACGTTTGAGTTTATTGATTTTTAACTCTCACAGACATCCATATATGCCTTTTGTATCTCGCAGGATTGGAAGAAGCTTGTGTCTATAAAAGACGACACTATTGATGATGATGACCCCACATTCAGAACAATTGTTAGGCAATATGTTGAAAGAATTGAATTAGTTGCCGGAAAGGAGATATGGAAGTCATTAATTCAGATTTTATTCACATATGATGTTACCATGGAGAGCATTCAATCGTTTCAAAAACTTCGATTGCATTGTGACAGTGGAAATCCCCTTCGACTTGTTACATTGCCAATGAGCAGCACCGCTGCCTTGGAATCTCTCTAAAAAGACACCTTTTCTCATTTAAGGTGGTGTTAATTAGAGTTATTAGAAACATACAATATTATTAGTTCAAATCTGAAAAAATTGTAGACAATCTTATCTTTAATCAAACACAAAGCCTTTGTGTCAAAGACATTCACCATTAGGTTAAACCCTTGTGTGTCGAGACATGCACCATTATATTAAGTAAATGAATGTAAACGCTGAAACCGAAAAGGCTTAAGAATCTTATTAGTTTTGACTTAAAAGTTATGTTTCATTTGTTTCATTTCTGGTTAGTATTACTTTGAAATGTATTTAATATTATCTAAATTTTCATTATGTTTGTATAAATATAAAATAATATGGAATTCTTTGTCTGATTACAGATTTTCTTCATTATAATGAAAATGAAAGTCTATTTATAATGTTTTTAAACCCGCAAGCACATTGGATCAGCAAAGGCACAAGCTTTTGATCAAAGTGGTCCAATGGGGATTTGAACCTTGGTGGTCATAGTAACAACAACACCACTTAACCAACACACTATGATAAAAACCAATATTGAATCACAATTCATTACTATGTATAAAGTTTATTTTCTTTGTATTTCTACAATGAATATGATTATTATGATCGTGCATCTTATTTGTTTATTTCAACACTTATAAAAACATGCATTTGAACCAAAAGTTACCATCCTACCTTATTAGCATAAGAGTTCCTCTTATTTATGAGAATAACCTTATTTTATTTGTATTTCTACAATGAATATGATTATTACAATCATATATCTTATTTGTTTATTGCATCATTAATGAAAACATGCATTTTAACCTAATGTTACCCTCCTATCCTAACATAAGAGTTCCTCTTATTTATGAGAATGACCTTAAGTATATTTGATCTTTATTTCTATGTTATATATAGAAATATATGAATTTTTGGTGATTTTTTCCATCTAAAATATAATTTTAATGCACAAATCAAATAAGTATATTATATAGGTAATAATGAAAAAAAAGTTGATGTTGTATCTCAGGACACTGTAATGTTATCGAATTGTCTATGCAGTCAGAGAATGCACCTGACTAGACAGCTTTTTGTCATTTATATAAATTGAAAATCAGTGCATAGTTGTATTCTGAAGTGTCATCTCATGAACTGGCATAATGGCACGATAGGAATCAATTTATTCTTTAAAGTACTTATAACTGACTAAGAAACTTAACTAGAAGGTATATATCCACCCTTGTAGCTTGTAGCAATAAGAGATCTAGAACCTGGATGGGATACTTTCATCGTCATAGCCTATGAAGAAGTCATCCACCTACAAGAACAAGTGAAGAACCTGCCATCAACTCGAACAACTAAAATTGAATGTATGATGATGAGGTTCATTGAATATGCTAGAAAGTAAAAAGAAAAAGGAAACACAATTCTAGATGACAACTTGATATGATCCTATGTGGCAATTCATTTTCTTATTGGAAGATTCTTCCTCATTATTTGTGCCAATTGATGTCACTTTCTCATTGGCTAATATTTTGATGATGTTTATCTAGATAGGTTTTTGATTATACCAAACCCTAATTAGGGTTTAGGTGAAAAAATCTTGGCCATTCATTATATTTGGGAGTGCTATATAAAACCCACTCATTTCATTTGTACTCATTAGAGATATAGAGATATGAGAGATAAGAGAAGGACTTGAGGAATTGTTTCTATTTTGCTATTGGATTAATAAAGACATTGAATTTGTGGTGTTTCTATTGAATCCTTGAAGCATTTATATGGTTATTCATCTTCTCAATTCAAGCTTTAGATTTTGTTTAAGTATTCAAGTCAGAATGATAGCATGTTGTGTATGATTCATACTGAAAATCATGTAATCCATATCACTAGCAATTTTTATATTGCAAATTTGCCTTGTGTGGTCAACTAGAATTCTTGAATGTGCTTAAATTCCATTGTTATTCAATCATTGATATGCATTTAATTAATGTTGTCTATGCTTGGTAATAATTGGAAAATTCATTTGATCTCCTTAGAAGATATGAATTAGCAGTGGTGGAGTTGTTCTTATATGGCAATACTAAGACATAGAGTTTCACTAGACATTGTCCTTCATCTTTGAATTCTTAGGCATAGCTTAGTTTCTCTCAACCTTCATCTTTTTCACTTTTCAATCAAAAAATTGGAAACATAAGTAGTAAATAGGAAAGAGCTACATTGCATTGTCAGCATTTGCATGAAGATTGCATTAATGATATGTTATGTTGTCATTGATGTCAATTATCTAGTAATGATATTGCTGATATTGTTGTTATTGTTGATATTGTCTTGTAACCGGTAGGAAGAGCTTGGTAGGAAGAAATTTGTGAAGGATATTGTAAACTACTATGTAATTTTTTGAGTTGAACCGGTAACCGGAGTAAAAGGTGAAACCCTTTCTATGTTATGTAACCAGTAAACCCTACCAGTTGTTTTTGTTAAACCCTAACCGATTAAGGTTGTTGATGATTTGATGTTGAGCGGTAATGATGGTGACACATAAGGTCATTGTATGAAGACAAATTCAAATGTTTTGGCACATTTGTTTGTTTGTCTAGGGAATGAGCAAAGTGTATTGCATCTAATGCAACTTGTGTGTGATGAGTTACTGAGCTTGATGAAGCAATAATAAATGAGCAATTGAGCTTTTCTTGATTAATGTGTTGAGATTGCTATGAAATCCAATGGTCATACTTGTACCAACTTGTTTGTAATATAGATGAGAGGATTAGATTTTGGTTGTGTTATTGATCTAATTGATTTGTATTTAAGGTTGATGAAGTTGTTTTATTTGTAGTTGGCAAGAGTTGGCAGAAATCATCTTTAGTGTGTGGTTGCCTAACCAAAGAATGAGTCTACAGTTTGAGTAAAGGCAGATAGAATCTTAAATGGATCTTTTCAAGAAAATTTAGTGCTATTTAGATAGATAAATTAACTCCTATTATTTTCTAACAATTATAGCAAAACTGAAATCCCCTAACCAGGTAAGTTCTAACAAGCTTGGTTACTTATTAAATCCTCTAACAAGGTGGTCCATTAGATTGGATTCTTAAATCCTCTACTTAGGCTACTCCTTATAGGGTATTTTCTTCTAATAAGGCCTTTGTAGTCAATCCCTTAACCAGGTGATTCCTTACACGATCAGTTCTTAACAAGACTTTTTGTAAAAGCTTTAACAAGCTAGGCTCCTAACAGGGCGAACTTTAGAAGAGTTCAAATATTTTCTTGCGAGTCCCATCTCACCATGGTTTTTACCTATTTGGGTTTTCCACCTATAAATACTTGTGTCAAGTGGTGATTTTTTTGTGGTTATGATCTTATGGTTGATTTGATTAACTACTTAACTATTCTGATAAGTCATGTTAACCGGAAGCATTGAGAAATGAAGCATTTGGATGTTTACAAGTTAAATGTTGTTTACTATTAAGTTGTTGTAATAGTCAACTAGTATTCTTATGAGTATTGATCTTGATAGTGGTATTTCATTGATAAGTTTACTTTGTGTGATTAAGTTTGAGTTTTAGAAGTTTGTATCAGTTTTTCTATTTATTGATTCACCCCCCCTTTGAGTAAGCTATCAGATACTTATTATTTCATCATACCATCAATTGGTATCAGAGCATCTCAGGTCATCTAAGGTCTAAGTCTAACAGCTTGAGGAAAAGATCTGCTAGATCATGATGAAGAAGGAAGGTCCGAAGTTCAATAGAGAAAACTATAGGATATGGAGTGACAAAATGAAGATTTACATGAAGAGTCTGGGAAGTCAGTATTGGGATCATGTAGATACTAAGTATATTGCACCTACTAGGATTCTGACTAATGATTAGAAGAAAGAACATGAAGAAATTCATCAAACATTGGAGGCTATTATCAGTTCCATGTTAGATGTTGAATATGTAGATGTTCATGGTCTTGAAAATGCATATGAAGTATGGAAAAAACTTGAAGAGATTTATAGCGGTGATGAACATGTTAAGATTGCTAAAGAGGAGAGTTTAACAGGAAAGTTTGATGACATGAGGATGTCTGAAGGTGAGAATATCCATAAAAGAGATAGTCGGTGAAATTAAGAGTGCATGAGGGAAAGTGGAAGATGCCACAGTAATCAGTAAAGTACCGAGAACACTGCTATTGGTCTATGTTATTTGAGTTACAGGTATTCAGGAGCTGAAGTCCTTTGACAAAACTAAGGTAACTCTTGACTCCATCATTGGCAAGCTTACTGAGGTTTGACTTAGGCAAACCCCTATTCCCAACCCCTGTCTTCTTCTTTCTATGTGTAGGAAGTAGTTGCACAACTATACTTCTGGAATTAAGATTTATTTGTAGAGACAGAAAAATCCTTTTCAACACACGAAAAGTTCGAAGGACCAATTGGAGGGTGCCCCTATCTGGACACATGGTCCCTGCAACATTTGCTTGATTTTACAGGGGAGATCCAAATTTTCTCAAACTTCTCAGATCTAGGTGCATGATGAAATTTTGAATTTGTAGGTCACTATTTTTGCTTACTTTGTCTTCAATCTCAACACTTTACTTATTTAGCTTACAAACAAGGGTCAAACACATTTAAAACATTAATCAATCTACTTAGTATTCAGTCCTTGAAACATTTAGGATTGGATCTAGTAGATTCATCCTCCACTTTTTAATGTAAAGATCCCCAAGTGAAAATAGACTTAGTGAGTTCCCCCTTCTATATGGTGAATTTGCTAAGGCCAAATTTTCCACTTTACATATTGTTATTTTCTCTTCACTAGATAATAGAAAAGAAGTGTATGGTCATTTCTATAGTGGATATAGCCCATATTGGGTAAACCATGTTAAATCTCCATGTTATTGTATTTTTTTATTTTTCCTTTCTTATTCTACATTATATTTGTTTGTAGGAAAAGCGGGTCGATAGAACTCAATATGTGAAAAACTGAGCTCTATGGAGCCTTGCTCACACACCCACAGGACTTCTTGGTGCAAGCTATGGAGTCATGAAGTATAACTCAGCTTCCCAAGGTTCATTCCATGGTTCTCTATCTTGCACGGTCCCTCAAACCAATATTTTTGCTCTCAGATCACTTAGCAAAATGGTTAAGGGATGGCAAATGTAAGAACGAGGGATGCTTTTTGTTGATTTAATATGAGATGCATCCTAAGCTATGCATGATGCTACAAATGCAATAAACTAGCTATAAGATGACAAGGTTAGTAAACAAAACTATCCTAGCATACTATATTAGTTCATGATTTAAGCTATATGATAAGGAACATGCTCTAAATTAGCATATTTAGATTAATTCCTGATTTAAAAGAGAAGCTAAATGATGAGCATATAAAATATGAAAGCTTGAATGGATTTGAGTATAAGTGAGATTCTAAAGTCTTGGATCCTAACAAATGGAGGAATGAGAGCTCTATTTATAGCAAAAATAGGGCAATAGATGGCTAGGATTGAAAGGCTTAATCAAGGGCGAAGTTTGAAAGTTGGGAATCCATGTTTGTAATTGGCACCAATGAAATGGTGACAATTGTCAACATAAGGTTGGTTGAGAGGAGGTGTAAGAAGCATTAAATGCTTGAGAAGACCTCATGGTTACCCTAGGGGTTAAGGGTTAAGGTTAGGTTAAGGTTATCCATTGGATAAAGCTTTTACCCAAAGGATAAACTCTTGTGCAAAGGTTTAAGGATAACCATGGTCAAAGCAATAAATGCTTGATGAGACCCTTGGGTTAGATGGAGGTTGAGTTTATGGAAATTCTTTAACCATGTAAGAGGGTTTGAGTTAACCATTAATGGTTATGAAGACTTTGTGGATAACTTTGTAAAAGTCCTTCCAAATTTGGGGGCATTCAACAAGTTAGCTTATTGAATGGATAAAGGCTTTAATGCATTTTGAAGACTTTGCTCCCAATTTGAGAAGTGACCTCCTCAAATTTAGGGGAAAGGGATAATGGATGGGTTTTGGGTTAATTGATTAGGATTAGATGGATTCTAGAATAATTAGGAATAGGATTTAGGATGCAAGTGGGAGGTGTAGGATTTTGCAAGTGGGTGAGGGAAAATAGGTTTTAATTGAATTTAATTCAATTTGGTTGCAATTAAATAAATTAAGTTTATTTAATTTAGCATAACTATTTTAATTAAATTTAAATTTAATTAAAAAGTGGACAGGGGCTTTAATTGAATAAAATGAATTATCCTATTAAATGGTATAGTGAATTTAATTGAGTAATTTACTTAATTAAATAGAGGACTGCGGATAATTTAATTAAATTGGATTTAATTAAACATAGAAATGAACATAAAATATTCATTTAGGAATATGGTCATTTTTATACGTCTACATTTTGCCCCTCTTTGAAGTGATCTGTGTCAACATGTTATTTCAAAGAAAATGATGTGTCGTTGCAATTTTATGATCGATGTCGTTTTTATGATTTTTATGATTTTTAAGTCGTGCCCTAGATTTGATGCGTGATGCCCCAGATTTGATAAATGATGGTGATGCCTCCTCGGGAGATGAATCAATATTTTAAAAAATTTGATTTGATATGATAATTTGCGTTTGGTGTGTATGATTTTGGCTAGGTGAAACATTTAAATTGATTCATCTCTCGATAATTGATGCGCTTTAGGGCATGAGGGAGACCACGAGCAAATTACATGCCCATTTCCCTAGCCCTAATTTCATTTTTCTCCTATAAAAGGGGAAAAGTGCTTTAATTTGTTTCATTTGTGCTTTGTTGACTTTTGAGAAAGAGATTTTGGAGAGAAGTCAAAATGCCCATTCCTTATTCTAGGCATTGTTTTGAGTGCGTTCGGAGGTATCGGAGACTTGCTGCATACGGACCACCAGTAAGTCAACGCTTTTGACCCATTTTTTATTTTTGATTTGATCATTTTTGGTCCTTTTTTTTATTTTTAAAATTTGGTTTAACGGTTTAGTGCATAGAAGTCATAGTTTAGCGCATGTGATAAATTAGGTAGCGCATAGGGTATAAATTTTAGGGTAGCGTCCAAAATTTAATAGGGTAGCGCATACAAATTTTAGGCTAGCGCATGATGAACACAGGGCAGCACGTCAGGCTAAAAGGGTAGTGCATAGGTTAAACCTAGTGCATAGGTTAAACCTAGCGCATAGGGTACGCAGGAGGTCACATGGGTAGGGGGATTTAGCACATAGGTTAGACCTAGCACATAGGGTCAAAAAAGTAGCGCTAGCATGGGATAGGTTACCGCATAAATCAGTTTTAGTGTTTAGGGTAGGTTGGGTGGTCCATAGAGGAAAAATAATAGTGCATAAAGTCAGTATAGCACATAGGGTAGACACAATAGTGCATGGAGAAAACAACGTAGTGCATAGGTGCATTTTAGCACACAGCCAAGTTTTTGTAGTGCATGGAGCAGGATTTGGAAGAGTTAGTAATTTTTTTGAAGGTGAAAAATTACATAGGAAAAGGTTAGTTTTGCCTGGGGGATGGATTTTTGTTATTTGCTCAGTCTTTTTATCATGTTTTTGAAAATGTGTTCAATATGAGCATCGATATAACTTGATTTAATTTGCAATTTGTTTCAAGTTATTGATGTAGATATGAATGTGTTGTTTTGATCGAAGCATAATTTGTTTTTGCACTGTGTTTCAAGTTCAATGTGTGGAGCCTGATTTGTGTTACAAGCTGATATGGGTTGGAAACTTGAGTTGTTTTACAAGCTGATATGGGTTGGAAACTTGAAATGTTTTACAAGCTGATATGGGTGGGAAACTTGAGTTGTTTTACAAGTTTATGTGATGTGGAGACTTGAGTTATTTTACAAGTTTTGATATGGTTTTTGATAACTTCAGTTGTTTTACAAGTTGATATGGAATGATATGTTGAACTTGATGTAGATGAGAAAAATGTTCCATGTTTTTTATATGATTTTTGATTCTGATATCTTTGTTTGGATGTGGAAACTGATATTGGACTCATTTTCCATTTGGACAGGAGTGATTGGGAGTGTTGCAGTTGCGGGAGTGGTTTCCCAGACCTTGGGCACTGATACCACGGTTGGCACAGGCTGACCTAGATGTGATTGATAGGTGTGGCCTATCATCCTTGCTAGACATGCCATAGTTTATTGTGAACCGGGGTCTACTGACAGCACTTGCTGAGAGGTGGCATAGTGACACGAACACCTTTCACTTTGCTACGGGTGAGATGACAGTGACTCCAGAGGACTATTATAGGATCTTACAGATTCTAGTAGTAGGTGATTTATTGCCCTATGAGCAGACAGAGGAGGGTGGTACTGAGGCGCTGCAGCACATTTTCCATGATGAGATGGTATGTGGGTATGAGATCCCATGGTAGGAGTTCCTGGATTTAGATTATGCCCCCCTCCTGTCAGTACTAACAGGGTTTATCGGTGGATTCCTTTGTCCTGATCGCAGGTCAAAGGGATTCTTTGTGGGTTGGGGATAGGTTCTTGAGGAGATGGTGACCCATGGCCGCAGGTTTGCTTGGGGATCATCCATGTTAGCCCACCTGTACAGGGACCTGCATGAGGTGGTGTATCTGGGTTATGACAGTTTGTCGGTTGGCGTGACACTTTTACAGGTATGGTGCTAGGAGCACATTCCAGCAGCAAGACCACTGGTAGACAAAAATAGGCCTACTAGGTGGGCATATGCTTATGGTTACAGGGGTCTAGTTGTCTAGCGTAAGCTAGGCAAACTGGAGCATTGGAGGAGGGTTCTGGATGACATAGATATGATCGTTTGGCGACCGTATACAAACTGTGAGGTCTGGGCAGAGGATGGGCTAGAGATGCCATTTGTATTTATGAGTCAGTTTTTGATAGGGTGGATGCCCTTTGTGATAGAGAGATTCCAGGTGGGTAGGGTGCTGAGGCAGTATGGTCGGCAGCAAGGTATACCGTAGGGGACCTGTTTGTATGCATGGCGCAGACAGGATGTATCTAATTGGGGTCCCACTATTGATAGCGGGGTAGCTGTAGAGGAGTTTTTGATCTTAGTAGCTTAGATATGGGACTATGCTCTCGAGGTACTGGACGTAGGGATGACCCATGAGTTCGCGGGTTTGTTTGTAGCTCATGCTGTTGCCAGGATATCAGATCCTGAGGAGATGCGGCCAGCTTTTGATGATGATGAGGAGGATGTTGGGGGAGATGGCAATGAGGGGGATGATGGAGGTGGAGGCGGATGATGGGGGAGAGCATATCTAGGGAGGAGAGGAGATAGGGGTAGGGATGAGGGAGGTCGAGTGGAGAGAGCAGCTTGGCGAGCTATGATGGACAAGGGGAGAGGAGGGCTGGCTATTGGAGCAGGGGAGGAGAGGAGAGTAGGAGAGGTGATGGCAATGGTGGGAGGGACAGATGAGTGGAGGAAAATGACACAGAGGGGGAGGACTGATGAGTTACCTCCCGCAGCACCTAGGACAAGTAGAGGGATAGGGGATACCCCTTCACAAGTGCCCCTACGGGTCTGAGTCCCAATGCATGTGGAGGATGTAGAGATCAGGACCCTGCAGTTGATAGTTCAATAGCTACAGGCACAAGTACCGGTGTAGTAGTGTCAGATTGCCCAGCTGACGTTAGAGCGAGATACAAAGATGCAGCGACGCAATCGGGCAGAGGAGCTGGTACCAAGCATTCAGAGAGTGACAGCAGGGGGCCCGATGAGGGATATCATGAGGGAGCTATTCTCGAGAGTGAGGGAGGTGGAGTATTATAGATGCCATTATGAGGATGCCATGCCTAGAGAGCATAGAGTACAGAGCTTCACGTAGGCAAGATTGAGTCGATCTCGAGAGATGGGGACGCAGTCAAAGAGCGGGGGCATGACGGGGCCTTCGAGACAGGATCCTCTTGGAGATCTAGGGGCTGGGACATCAGCTGCGAGACCATCCCCCTCAGGAGATAGTCATACCTGAGAGACGATGTCTCTATTGTATTTTTAGATCATTGTTTTGCTTGTACTGGGCACAAACATGACAGATTTTGTACATTTTGATCATTTTTGAGATATATATATATATATATATATAGAGCACCATTTTCTTTGATCATGTGATGTGTTATATGGATGCATGTTCTATGTGCTTTTTCTTTACTTTATGATGATGCAATGCTTAGATAGATGATATGATGCATGATGTATGCTTTCATATGCTGTGAGATGTATCTTGAAAATGAGATGTATGATAATGATGTGCTGTGAGATGTATCTTGAAAATGAGATGTATGATAATGATAATGATGTGAGATGTATCTTGAAAATGAGATGTATGTTAATGATATGTTGTTAGATGTATCTTGAAAATGAGATGTATGATAATGATAATGATGTGAGATGTATCTTGAAAATGAGATGTATGACAATGATATGCAACTACTTGTAAAATGATAATGCAACTATGTTAAAATGATATGCAACTATGTTTTTGGAGCATCCTCATTCTGCATTTGTCATCCTGATATAACCATATGTTATTTGCTTTCGAGATAAGTAACATCATTGAGCATTGATTTGTTTGGAAAATGTTGAAAATTTATACAAGCATAATGGTATAATTGAACCATAATGACCTGAGAAAAATTTACATGATTTTTGATTTTGCAAGATAGCACAAGCATCAAGGTATAATTGAACCAGGACAACCAGAGTGCAGATTACGTATAAACAGACAAGATTAAACCATTTGTATGCGTAAAGTGGAATCATGTCTTCAGTGATACTTGATGTATCATGTCTCAAGGCAAGTATTTACACAGTACAAATGATGGCCTCCTACACAGAAGACTAAGAAAATATTGGAGTTGCCCCATGATCTCTAGCTTTGAAGCCTTTAGTGAGAAAATGCAGAGAATCCAATAATTTAAAAAGTTCAAAATGCAAAAATAGTCAAGAATTTATGCAATAATGCAACATTTAGTACTTCAAAAAATCATCCATCTTTGGTATTCCTATGATTCTTTGTTTTGTTTTTGCGATGAAATTTAGTTTTGGTCATTGGATGTGATGTTTTTGAGTTTTGCAAATAGTTTTGATGTCTTGAATGTGTTGCAAGTTTTGACGATTTATTGCCCCTAGTTGAGTGTGCCTTTTGATGTGGATACATACAATGATTTCCAAGCCATGGTGGAATGTGGTAAGAGGATACATATGGATAGACCAGGATAGTGACTATGCTAAGTATGTCCTTAATGGATATTTCCTAAGTCTTGGGTGATGGCCAATAGTGCTTTACTTGCGAAGATAAGGATGTGGATATAGATAGAGGAGCTGTCCTTTCACAATAGTGCCTGTTACCAGGTTTTCACCAGTTGCTTTTATTGTACCCTTTTATTTGCTTTTTTTGGATTTTTTGGATTTTTTTTTTTTTTTTGTTTCTTGTTTTTGCTTTTTCGATGCATTAGACTACTCAAGTGTAGTATTTCTTCAGATGAATACTATTAGTTGGTTCTTCGAGCACATCTCCTTCTGAGGTTGTGAGCTGATAGGCACCTGATCCATAGACTGATATGATGACATAGGGACCCAACCAGTTAGGTTCAAACTTCCCTTTCTTTTCTCGATCTTGTTGATTTCTTGGATTTTTTTTGAGGACTAGGTCACCAATCTACAAATTGCGAGGGATGACCTTGTGCTTGTAGCTCCTGCACATGCGCTGCTGATATGCTTTGAGATGAGTGTAAGCATGTTGACGTCTTTCATCTAATAGTTCCAGTTCTTGCAGTCGGTTGACCCAATACTCTTCATCTGGGATTAAGCCTTTTAGAGAGACTCTGAGAGATGGAATTTCTACCTCCAGTGGTAAAATAGCTTTAGATCCATAGACCAATGAGAAAGGTGTTTCTCCTGTAGGTGTACAGATGCTAGTTCTATATGCCCAAAGTGCTGGATTGAGTTGGATATGCCAATCTTTGCCTGCATCATTTACTGTTTTCTTAAGAATCTTCAGTATTGTTTTGTTGGATGCTTCTGCTTGACCATTCCCCTGGGGGTATTATGGTGTAGAGAACCAATGTTGTATTTTGAATTGTTCACATAGTTCTCAAACATCTTGGTTTTTGAATGGGCGTCCATTATCGGTGATGATGGAACTTGGAATACCATATCTGTAGATCAAATAGTTTAGGATAAAAGATGCAATTCGCTTTCCAGTTACTATGGTCATTGGCATTGCTTCTATCCACTTGGTAAAGTATTCTGTTGCGGTTATAATGAACTTGTGTCCATTTGAGGATGAAGGATGAATTTTGCCAACTAAGTCTAGCCCCCATTGACAAAAGGGCCAGGATGTTGTAAATGGCTGCAGTTCTTGTGCCGATGCATGTATCAGATTGCCATGGATCTGGCATTTAGGACACTTCTTGGTGAAGTGGTAAGAATCTTTCTCCATTGTAGGCTAGTAGTGTCCCATCCTTAGAAGCTTTTTAGAAAGAGTAGTCCCACTTGAATGTGTGCCACAAATACCTTCGTGAAGCTCATGTAAAGCGAAATCAAATTCATTTCAATCAAGGCAACGAAGAAGAGTACCATCTAGACCTCGACGGTACAAAGTATCAGCAGTAAGGGTATATCGGGCGGCTTGTCAGATAAAATTATATTTTTGGTTACGGGATTGGTCAATGGGTAAGATGTTGTTCTTTAGATAATCATATATTGGTCCATATAGAGGAGAATCCAAACCGGTTAAGGCATAGATGACATGGGATTCAAAGTGGTCATAGGTTGGGGAGAATAGTTGCTCTACCAAGAACTCGTAATGACTCTGTTGCTCTGGAATTTGTAGTAATGAAGCGATAGTAGCCATGGCATTGGCTGCTTTGTTGTTAAACCTTGGTATCTGCTCGAAGGTGATGTGTACAAAATACTATTTGAAGTCATCCACCATTCGTTTGTAGGGTAGTAGCTTGTCATCCTTTGTTTGATAGTCATTGTTGACCTGATTGATGACTAGTTGTGAATTTCCATAGACCATTAACTCTGTGATTTTCCATTCTATGGCCATTTTGATGCCTATACCCAATACCTCATATTCAGCCACATTATTTGTGCATGGGAACATAAGCCTATATGATCTTGGTATAGTGTGTCCTTCTGGAGTGATGAAAAGAATGCCAATACCTGAACCATGTTGAGTGTAGGATCCATCAAAGTATAGGGTCCATTGTATGGTAGAAATAGCAAGAACATCCCTGTCCAGAAATTCAATCTCCATAGTTTGTTTTCTTGGTAGTGGTGCTTCAGCTAGTTGATCTATAATTGCTTATCCTTTGATGGCTCTTCTTTCTATGTATTGGATGTCAAATTCACCGAGAATCATGACCCATTTAGCCAATCATCTAGTAAGAGCTACCTTGCTGAGTAGATATTTGAGAGGATCAATTTTTTCTATTAGCTTAATTGTGTGTGCTAGCATATAATGTCGGAACTTCTGAGATGCGAAGACCACTATTACACAAGCCTTCTCAATGAATATGTAGTTGAGTTCATAGCCATTCAATTTTCTGCTGATGTAGTAGATGGCTCATTCCCTTCCTTGTTGATCTTCTTGTGCTAATAGTGCCCCTAGTGATATATCTGTTGTTGAGATATATAGAATAAGGGGCTTTCCTACGGCTGGTGGTACTAAAACTAGTGGGTTCATCAGATACTATTTGATTTGATAAAAAGATTCTGCACACTTGGTCTCCTATTTGAAAGGTACATTCTTATGGAGCAAATGATTGAATGGTAGACTTTTATCGGCTAATTGAGCGATGAATCGCCTGATTGATTGAAGTCATCCTTGTAGAGATCTGAGTTGACTAATATTCTTTGGTGGTGGCATCTCCATAATGGCTTGTACCTTTGCTCGATCTACTTCAATACCTTTAGCTGAGATAATGTATCCTAGTAACTTTCCTGATGTAACCCCGAAGACACACTT
This sequence comes from Cryptomeria japonica, assembly GCF_030272615.1. Lineage (NCBI taxonomy): Eukaryota > Viridiplantae > Streptophyta > Pinopsida > Cupressales > Cupressaceae > Cryptomeria > Cryptomeria japonica. The sequence goes on along the minus strand of NC_081408.1, from coordinate 157,688,724 downwards.
CTTAGGGTTGAGTCTGACTTGGAATTTCTCCAATCGATCAAAGATCTTTGTTAGGATGCTGAGATGTTTTGCTCTAGTGAAGGATTTAGCTAGTAAATCATCCACATAGTCTTCCATGAATGTGTGCATCATGTCATGAAAGGTTGTTGTCATTTCTCTTTGATAAGTAGCCCCTGCATTCTGTAAGCCAAAAGGCATAACATTCCAATAGTATGTTCCCCAAGGAAAAGTGAATGTTATTTAATCTTGATCTTCCAGGGCTATTTTGATTTGATTATAGCCTAAGAAACTGTCCATTAGTGAGAGCATTGCATGGCCCGCTATGAGGTCTACAATTATGTCAATGTTGGGTAAAGGAAAGTTGTCTTTTGGACAAGCTTTGTTGACATCTCTGAAATCAGTGCAGATTCTGATATTGTCATCTGGTTTTGATACTGGCACTATGTTAGAGATCCATTCTACATAGTCGATGGGTCAGATGAATCCGACATCTAATAGTTTCTTTAGTTAAGCTTTGACCATGAGTGCCACTTGTGGATTCATCTTTCATAGCTTTTGTTTGACTGGCTTAACTTCTGGAGAGATGGACAAGTGATGCATGATTAAGTGTGGATCTACTCCGGGCATATCGACATATGACCAAGAAAAGTTAATTTGCTTTTCTTTAAAAAAAATGACAAATGCCGATCTTTCCTCCTCTGTCAGAGATTCTGCAAGGTGTATGTTTTTGACTGCTTCTGTGGTACCAATGTTGATTGATTGATTGGGCTCAATCAATATGGGTGATCGCTTATGAAAGTGCTCTGGAAGAGTGTCAAGTCTCTCATCTTTAGGTGCCTTGAAAAAGTTTTCACCCTCAGATGCGTCCTTTATTTTTACCTTTTTGTGATCTAGAGTTGACTAGTTTTCAACATTAGATCTTTTATTTGGTTCATTTTTGTGACTGAGAGACTTGGCACTCCCTGGTGTATAGATATCATTACTTTGTTTGCTAGTAGAGTCTGTTTCTAGGTTAACAGTACATAGGTAATGGATAATAGATTCATCGTCTGGGAAAATTGGTATATCATGTATTTTGGGTTCATCCAAGTCAATGAGGTCAGGAAAGACAAGTGGTAAGGAATTGTTTGGGGGATCAAGTTCTGCTACTGTAAGTGTAAAGACAGAGGTTTCATCATGATTGGTTTTGGTAAAGAAGTTAAGGATTTCATCGAGGTCTTTGATGGTATTATCTTCCATATAGACTTGTTCATAATGCTTTTGTTCGCTTTCTTTGGCGTCATAGATATTCTATGGTCCAAATTCAAGAGGTCTATCTTCTGTGTTATGCTCTTCCTAAGAAAGGGGTATGGTGCTAGTATTATTAGGGATATATGTAGTAGCATTTGAGAAACTACCCCATTCATACTCATTGGAATCAGTCTCTGAGGCATCATCCCAGATTCTATCAGTGCTGTGAACAGGTATGTTGTATGGTGAGAACAGATCTTTGATGATGGATACCAGTTTGATAGTTTTTGTTGATTCGATGTCAGATCCTACTTCTACTTTTTGTATTTGTTCATAGATTGGGCCTCCTCGGGGAGGAACAATGGTATTAGGAGATGATATTATCAGTTCTTGAGATATTGGTGTTTGAATATGAGCTACTGCTACAGATATGGCCTTCTTGTGGCTTAGAAGCTTTTCTTGATGTAACTTCTGTTCTTGACGTTCATGTGTCTTGCGAATTATTTCTGCTGACTCAAATAGTGCTTTTTGCTAGGATTCTTCCTTGTATTTCTTCTTTGCTTTCCATTGAGGTTTTGTAGTTATGCATGGTGTCTTTCTTAATAGGAAAGTGAGTTTACAACCCAATCTTGTATTGTCTCTACTGGGCTGTGAAGGAAGATCTATGGGTTCAATGACTCCTTCTTTACATTTTCCAATAGGTCCTTTACCGTCATATCCCATTTGCTGCATGATTAAGTAGCCTTTTCCATATAGGTGTATTGGTAGAACGATGTCTAGAGCAGCTGCTTTTTTATCTTCTTCCTCATCTTTGTATAACCAGCTAAGAATGTCCTTATCTTCTGATTCATGTGCTAGAGTGCCCAGTTGGATGAAGGTACCATCAAATTTGGTGATGGGCTGAGTTACCAGATGCGTTGATGTGGTAGGCAATCCATGAGATCTGGGTGATGTTGATAATTTGGCTTAACACATGGGTTCCAAAGAGTATTATCCCATACCTTGGTCTTTGATTTGCATTTGCTACTTGAAATCTCCAGATAATGATTCAGGGTTTGCTGTCTGTAGATCTGATGTTGAGGATCTCTGCTTTTCCCTATTATGGGGAACCAAACTGTCCTGGGCTGCCCCCATTGCATTAGAATGTTGAAATGGATTGTGATCAGTAGATATGGAGATCTCTTGCTCGTTATAGGGAAATTTGACACACTGGAGATACATAGAAGGTACTACTTGCATTTCATGTATCCAGGGTTGACCTAACAAAATATTGTAAGTGAGATCTATATCTAAGACCTGACACATAGTATCTTTTTGTACTAGTCCAACTTGAATGGGTAACATCACGATTCCTTTAGATGACCTTTCCTCATCATCATATGCCTTTATGGTAATCTTTTTACGGGGATTAATAGACTCTTCTGAGAAGCCTAATGCACGGATAAGCTTCAAAGTACATATATTAAGTCCAACTCCTCCATCTATTAAGACTCTTTTTACTCGGTGTTTACAAATGATGACTTCAATATGGAGAGGAGTGTTATGCAGATGACTCAAGGAAGTATTATCATGCTCTGAGAAGGTGAGATTATGAGGCCCTGTCATATGGGCGACCATGGCTTGAAATCTATCTGCATCTAGATCTTGAGGTACACTAGTTTCCAATAGCGCTTGTTCCAATATGTTTTTGTGTTTGGGTGACAGTTTTAGCAATTCTAGTATAGATATCTGAGATGGAGTTTTGCATAGTTGGCTGACCAAATCATATTGGATCTTTGGTGTAGTAGTTGTAGGTGCGGTATGTCCTTTCAAGACATATTTCTAAGTTCAGGTCATTACATTGATAGATTCATGATCATGCTGGTCTTGGATGGTGATGATGTTTACTTGATGATCTTCAGCTGATATGTGATTGATGGTGTTATTGTAGATATGGTTGATACGAGCTCCATGTGTATCATTCGAGGTTGAAGCTCCATCTTTGTTGTAATTTGGAAGAGGATTTTTAAAGGCTCCATGGTCTCCATTTGTTTTGAGACCATCTACCGTTAAGTCACCTCGATCAATCATGTCTTGAACAATGTTTTTCAATCTCATGCAATCATTCATCCGATGACCCTTGTTATGATGAAAATCACAATAGTGTGAATCATTCCACCAAGGTGGTTTGATTTGGGGTTCATAGTTGCTGATTGCAAGCAAAGAGAGAATCTTGTTTGCTAGAAGTTCTCTGAATGCTGATTCTAGTGATTGCCCCAGTGGTGTGAAGACACGCTTTTGGAAATTGTTAGTGTTGTTAAGAGAATTGTTATTAGGTCTTGGATTCATGGTTTTGTTTTGAGTATCGTTGGTGTTGTTTGTGTTGAGTTGTCCTTGATTGGTGTTTGGTGCATATGTGTTAGCGTTTGGATTAGCACTTTTAGGATTTTTTGTAGCCTGAGGATTTCTGGATAATGCGAGCACTAGTTGCTTAGATTTTGGATCATGCGACTCATTGTTGCCTTCGTTTTTGTTTCTAGTCTAGAATCGAGACTTGTCCAAGTTGCTATTGTTTTGGTTATTGTAGTTTGATGAATTTGTTCCTTCATTGAAGAATTTGAGCATTCCCTTTTTGACACACGCTTCCTCTACTTGAATGCTGTTTTCAATCAATTTAGTGAAAGACGGTATGCATTGGAGTTTGAGCCTATAACTCATCTCACCATTCAAGTTGTCGATGAAGATTTCCATTTTCTCCTTTTCAGGAATATCTTGAGGATATCGTGATACCATATGTCGCTAGCATTGAAGGAATATCATGAACATTTCATTGTTCTTTTGTTTGGTGTTGCAGACGTCTAGCATGGTTATAGTGTGTTGAATGTTATAGGAGTATTGTGTTATGAATTTGTTAACCAATTCATCAAATGATCTAACAGGTGGCGTTATTTTGGATAACCATTCCATTGTTTGCCCTCCCAAGCTTCTTGGGAATAACCTCATCAGATAGGTGTCATCATGAGCAAACACAAGACTCATGGTACAAAATTCTCTGACATGATCATGGGGATCACTTTTTCCATCGTACTTGTCAAATTTAGGCACATCTGAGTTTGGAGGAAAAGGGATCATATGCAATCTTCTATCAAAAGGATAAGGATAGATTTCATTTAATGAGTACCGCACTGTTGTCCCTTGTTGCATGTCTTGCATTTGTCTTTGTAACATATGCATTTGTTGAGTAAGGGCAACCAAAGGTGCATTGTTTTGCTAAGGGAAAGGTTCTTCCCTTGTATTGATTTTGGGTTGAAACGGTGTATGGAACGATATGTTTTGCCCGGGAATGTATTGTCTTGGTGTATGTTGCTCCGGTATATTTTGATCCGGGATGTTTTGTCTTGGTGTATGTTTTGATTAGGGATATCTTGTTCAGGATCGCATGCTTCCCTTTCCCATTGTCATTCTTGATATTCATAATGTTGAGGTTGTGTTCTAAACACATCTGTGTCAAGGTTTTCAGGGAGTTTTACTCCTTTACTTGTGAGCATGAGCAAATATTTTTCTTTATCATTTTCCATGAGCCTTTCTACAAGCTTTTGGAATGAAGCGCTTTCCTGACATTCCTGAAGAAGCTCTTCAGAAATTTCAGTATCCTCTAGGTGTGGACCTTCAAAAGGATTTTACAACCTTCAATTCATACTAGACTCTACTTGTGTCTCGCTTTGTTGGTTTTGTTGAGAGCGAGTAACAGGCATTTTAGTAGAAACTTTCAGTGACGAAGGGGACAAAATCCTCTTCGATATGTTGCTCGAGGTTTGGTGGTTCAAGTGGGGGTGTGTTATAAGTGATACACTCGTCGGGCAAGAATGCCGGATTGATCCTTCCTCCACAGTTTATGATTTGATTAAAAGCGGATTTTTGACAATATGCCCTAGTCTTTAAAGGCTCTTTGTCAAATTTGTTGGATTTGTTTTGGATATAATGTTTGACGTGATGAACGAATATTCAATGAGATTTGAAGAGTTGATGATTGATGTATAAAAACTTGTTTCTCTTGATCAATTCAGAAAAACTAGGTTGTTGTTTCTTCAACATGATGTTACGATAAAGATTCTTTCTTCTCAGAATATGGGGATTAGTCATGCATAAGTGATCAATGGTTTCTTTTGATTTGTTTTGGATTTAGTTGATCTTGTTTTGAAAATTCAAGTTTTACTCTATCAAAGTGAAGTTTTAGATGCCCTTCACGACAAAGTGTGTCAAATGATATGGATAAAAGCCTCCCAAAATGGAAACTTGATTTGACAACCTAAAATTTTTAAACAAGTATTTTTGAGATGAAATCCGTGAGATAGTAAAGGATTATTTTGATACTTGTGATGAGGTTTCCGTATTTTGTTAGGATAGATATGTTTTACCATGTGATCAGTTTTGGATTTTTACAACGTTTGTTTTGACACAAACTTTTCTTAAGAAATAGCTTTTAAAGTTTTGTTTTCGCTACTTTGATTTGATGAAAAATGATGTTGATGAAAAGAGGCTTCTGAAGATGTTTTCAAAATTTTCAAAATTCCTCACTGTTTTGCCCCCTGCTTTTTTGTTTTTGGTCATGCGCTAAAATAGAGACAAGATGCACTACTAAATTTACTTCACATGCTAAAAGAACAACCACACGCACTAGGCTGCCCCCAGACACGCGCTAAAGTTTTGACTTTAAAATTTTGTTTTTCGTCTGTTTTGAAAGGCTATGTGCTAATATGGGTCAGTGACGTGCTAACTGTTAAACCCTACATGCTAAAGTTTGGCTTTCACGTGCTAAGCTAATGCTTCAATGTGCTAGACTATTTTCCTGATGCGCTAATTGTTTAACACTATTTTGGAATTTGGATAAGATGCTACTGTTTGGATTAGATGTGCTAAATTGATGCTTGGATGCACTAACAGAAGTACCTTATGTGCTAAGGAGTTGTTCCCATGCGCTAATCTGCCCTGATTTTTCCTTTGGTTGGTTTTTCTACAATTTTAGGATTTGATTGTGAGTTTTTCAGCCTTGATGGATGATTTTCTGAAGTAGTAAATGCAAGCACAGCATAAAGAAGACAACCATTTCTACCTAATCTAACAAAAAGTGTATGTTCTGTGAGGATGTGTTGAAATCCTCAATGTTTTAACAGGTTTGGATATGAAAAATACACTTCAGAAAGACTCTTTATTCAAAGGTCATAAATAACATCATAGCCCACTAGTCTCGATACTCCGTCAGCTCAAACAACCGTGTCACCCCCTAAAGGGCACCCATTTTTTTGCCTTTTGGTAGAAATTAACTCAAAGTGAATCGCTTCACAATTAAGTAGTTATCTTGGGAGATATATGGTGAGTAATCTTGGGGGCGGATTCTTCCCCACCCTTGCACTATGATGTTATAAACGTCTGGTTACTGACTCGGTTCAAAGTTTCTATTTCTATGGCTCGTAATCAAGCTTCCTGTTCGGCCGTCAGTGATAAACTCCCTTAGGAGGCTTCCCAACCTTTAGAACAAAGGCTTTACATATCTCAAGGATACTGGGGAAGGCTAATTACTGTGCGCAACCATTGAAAAAGACTTTCATCACTTTCCACTTTTGATTATAGTGGGTTGGAACACTTGGCTTCAAAGTCATTTCCCACTTAGGTTATTCCCTTCACACCGGCCATAAATGGCTTTAAGAGTTGATTCCAACTCCTCAGGAAGGTAGGCCTACTAAAGGTTTTACTGCTTGAAGTAAAGAAAGCTTTTTAAGAGTGGTCTGGATTTTTGATCACCCAGTTAAGGGGAGAGCATATTCCTTCCACTTTCGAGACATGGCAAACAATTTTTCTTTTTAGCCTTTCAAGATAAATGATTTGCTAACCTCTATTGGGAGATGTTGCTCCAAAAAAGAATGGTGTTAATTTTACTTCCCCAAATTAGTGTCTTATTTAATCTAAGGAAATAACCAAGTCAACAAAGCAAAAGGTACGATTTGGTCAACAAAAGAAAAATCGAACAGAAGGGGAATAACTTCCCTCTTTGATTGCGACAAAACTTTTAGGTGAGGTTCTTTCCTTTGCAAAAAAAATTGAAAAATGAATCCTTTTATACACCAAAGGATGGTGAGGTTCTTTTTATAGCTATTTTTGCAAAAAAGGAATGTTTGTCTGGTTCTTTTTAGAGCCCAAAAATAGGTTTTCTCCTATGAAAGCAAGAAATGTTTTGATTAGTGGTTCTTTTTATAGCCCAAAGGAAACAACTGAGTTCAATTTTTAAGAATAAAAGAAGTTTAAAAATTTAAAGTAACTTAACTAAGTTAGTGAAAATCCTAACTATCTTAATATTTTTAAAATTTAAGCTCCCATCTACAACAGATTTGTTAGAATCCTGCAAGAAAACAAGTTGAAAATGTTAGATGGTTGGTGGACTTCAACAAGTCTATTTTTTAATTCTTGGTTATAGATTTTGAAACTTTGATTTCTGTCTATTTTTGATGCGCTACAGAACAAACTATACATGCTACAAAATATTTGTGATGTGCTAAAAAAAGATGGTGATGCGCTACACTATTTTTGATATGCACTACTCTATGTGCTAAAAGCACTGCTCTGTTTTTCTCTTGCACCAAGACCTACAGGAAAACTTTAATATTCTTATGCGCTAATAAACGGACTTGACGTGCTAGATGATGGACCCAATGCGTTGAACAGGGAACTGGATGCGCTACGCTGTTGACCAGATGTGCTAGGGAATGATTCCCATGCGCTGATTCTCATTTTTTGCAGACTTGCAAAAGTAGTTATATTTCAAAACCGATTAGATATATGGGGTAATGCCCCACGGTGGGCACCATAAATGTATGCGGGAAAAGCGGGTCGATAGAACTCAATATTTGAAAAACTGAGCTCTATGGAGTCATGAAGTATAACTCAACTTCCCAAGGTTCGTTCCATGGTTCTCTATCTTGCACGATCCCTCAAACCAATGTTTTTACTTTCAGATCACTGAGAAAAATGGTTTAGGGATGACAAATGCAAGAACGAGTGATGCTTTTTGTTGATTTAATATGAGATGCATCCTAAGCTATGCATGGTGCTACAAATGCAATAAACTAGCTATAAGATGACAAGGTTAGTAAAAAAAACTATCCTAGCATACTCTATTAGTTCATGATTTAAGTTATATGATAAGGAACATACTCTAAATTAGCACATTTAGATTAATTCCTGATCTAAAAGAGAAGCTAAATGATGAGCATATAAAATATGAAATCTTGAATGGATTTGAGTATAAGTGAGATGCTAAAGTCTTGGATCTTAAAAAATGGAGGAATGAGAGCTCTATTTATAGAAAAAATAGGGCAATGGATGGCTAGGATTGAAAGGTTTAATCAAGGGCCAAGTTTGAAAGTTGGGAATCCATGTTTGTAATTGGCACCAATGAAATGGTGACAATTGTCAACATAAGGTTGGTTGAGAGGAGGTGTAAGAAGCATTAAATGCTTGAGAAGACCTCATGGTTACTCTAGGGGTTAAGGGTTAAGGTTAGGTTAAGGTTATCCATTGGATAAAGCTTTTACCCAAAGGATAAACTCTTGTGCAAAGGCTTAAGGATAACCATGGTCAAAGCAATAAATGCTTGATGAGACCCTTGGGTTAGATGGAGGTTGAGTTTATGGAAATTCTTTAACCATGTAAGAGGGTTTGAGTTAACCATTAATGGTTATGAAGAATTTGTGGATAACTTTGCAAGAGTCCTTCTAAATTTGGGGCCATTCAACAAGTTAGCTTGTTGAATGGATAAAGGCTTTAATGCATTTTGAAGACTTTGCTCTAAATTTAAAAGTGACCTCCTCAAATTTAGGGGAAAGGGATAATGGATGGGTTTTGGGTTAATTGATTAGGATTAGATGGATTCTAGAATAATTAGGAATAGGATTTAGGATGCAAGTGGGAGGTGTAAGATTTTGCAAGTGGGTGAGGGAAAATAGGTTATAATTGAATTTAATTCAATTTGGTTGCAATTAAATAAATTAGATTTATTTAATTTAGGATAACCATTTTAATTAATTTTGAATTTAATTAAAAAGTGGATGGGGGCTTTAATTGAATAAAATGAATTATCCTATTAAATGGTATAGTGAATTTAATTGAGTAATTTACTTAATTAAATAGAGGAATGCGGATAATTTAATTAAATTGGATTTAAGTAAACATAGAAATGAACATAAAATATTCATTTAGGAATATGGTCATTTTTATATGTCTACAATATTTAATATTGTTTATTGCTCTGGTTTGCCTTAAAACCCTAACATGTTTTCCATCTCTTCTAAGAGCATTGGAATCCAATGCCACTATTGTTGGGAGGAATGAAAATGATTCATAGGGTATAGGTTAGAGCATTGGATTTAAATTATTATTTTAATATTAGTAAGATTTTATCAAATGTAAAAAGTCAATAAGTCAAAATCAAAAAGTAAAGGTTAGTTTCCTAGTTTTTAAAAGGTTAGTCTGATCTAGCTAATGGTTATTTATTTTTCCATAACATAGGAAAATTGTCATTATCTCAAGTTCATCTGAATATTTGGATGATATTTACAAATCAAAAGTTAGGCCTATATTCATGCCTATATAATATTGTATTTTATTTGCAAATAGGCAAATTGTGAATGCAGTTTTGTAATAGAGATTTTTGCCTCATTTATAGAATTTAAATCTATTTTTTTCTCTTTTTCTTAATTTTTAACATATCATAGGTCTTTGTAGGCTCTAGGTTCAAGTTTCACCTATTTTTCTACCTTTGTTTTCTCTCATAGTACTTTTTTCATGTATTGGTGGAAATTTACCTTTTTAAACGTCTTACAATAGAAGCTCATGATAGATAAGTCTCAAAGTCAACCACTTAAATATGGACATTCCATTTTGGTGCTATACATAATTTTATATGGGACATTTGGCTTGTTATTGTTAGTACCTCAATACTTGGAGATATTCTTCATAGAGAAGATTTTTTTTGTTGAACACTCCATTGATGATTGTGCAAATTATTTCTTTTTAGAGAGTTCTAGTCTTCCTCTTGATGTGGAATATAATATTATTGAAGTGGTTGTGTACTCCTAATGTGCTAGTTGTAACATCTCCCTTTTCTTAGGATTTTGTAGAAACTTTCTTGGACCTCAAACCTCTTGTGTTGGATAGTATTTTATTTCCAACATCAACTCTTGCTATGACTACTTGATGATTGAATTTTTTCATCAAGTGTTCTTCCCACACAATTTCCTTTCTTGAATCTTATGAGGTAGATTCTCCTCCCCTTTCCTAATGGTTTGTGGAATTGGAGAATTATTTTTCTCAAATTATGGTTCAAAAGGGGGAAGAAAGGTATTATCAAGTTCATATCTCAATCATGCCAAGATTAGGTGTTTGTATATAGTTTGAGTAGTATGTGGCATAGTTAATACTAGATTCCTTTGTCTTGTGATGGTAATGTAAACTTGGTTGCAACTATGTTGTTATTATACTTTTTTTTTGTTTTCTTTCATATGAAAATTATATTTTTTCTAACCTTGGATTTTTTTAATGTACAATAGTTTGGGTCCCTCCAAAAAAAACCCATTATTACCAAAATAAATAACATAGATCAAAATAGAATTTTAGACTTAAATATTTTCAAGGCAGGTGCCTACACCATCAATATAAATGATATCTAAAATTCTCTTACCTTAAGATATATTATGATACTTAAAAGACTTAGGTTCTATACAAGTTTAAGATTTAATTTCCATTTCGCTTACTTACTAACTACCTAGTATTGAATACTAATCATAACTCACAAATGGGTTAGAAATTCACCAATACATATTACAAATAGTTTTGACTCAAATTACACCATATATAAATACACATTCTTTTAACATAGTTAAAATACTTAGAAACATAATTTTATTAAATCTATACATGAAATTTGAGACTTAAAACCATAAAGAGAACTACTAAAAATATGTTATAGACCACCAACTTAAGAAACCACCCCAGTTAGAACTTATTTAAAGTTAATTAAAATAAGCTTGCATAAAAACTAAAAACATATTTCCCAATAAAACTAGAAACTTACCTTTTAAACTATATATATAAGAACATATTTTTACAAAATTAAAAAATATTTATATTCTCCAAAATTATTCTCTAAGGTTTCAAATTTTAATTTCAACTATTTTAATTCAATAATGAACATCTTAAGAATTAGATTTCTATTATTTATTATCTGAATTAAAAAACTTAGAATTAACATTTTTGGAAAATTCATTCAAGATCAATATATATCTCATAATTGAATTTCTTTTAAATTGATTTTTAAATTTTTTTCTTAGATTCTTTATAATTTCAAAGCATTTTTTAGTAGATAATCAATATAAAATTTCATCTTCAAAATTCATTTCCAAACTAACGCATTACAATTTTAAATTTAATAGATTTTCTATTTCATTTCAATCCATTCTCTACAATCTCATGTTTTAATTTCTATGATAATTTTAACATTTATATTTTTCTAAACCCTTTTTTTTTCTTATATAAAATATTACACATAAAATAAATTATAAACAAAGAAGAATTTAAAATTAATCAAAATGTATTTAATCAACAAAATAAAGATCTTATAAAGTCCTTAAATATTAATCTAATCTCTCTCATCTTGAGATTCAATGAAGATGATAAAAAACATGGAACCGAAACTCTTTATCTCTCTCATCTTCAGATTCAATGAAGATGATAAAAAACATGGAACTAAAACTCTTGAATCTAAAAAAGTACTTTCAAATCTTCAAAATTCTCAAGTGAAACCATTGTAAATATCAAACAGTATTACATATTGTAAAATAAATTCTATCCTTCATATAGAACATTAATACCGAAGTTATAATTTCTTTAAAAAAAAAATCATTAATTAAACTTATCTAATTAATCTAATATATTTTTATTCATTCACTTCAATTTTCAAAAAACAATTATATAGAATATCACTTTCTAATTCAATTTTAAGATTAAATTCCTAATTTAAAAAAAAAAATCAAGTAAGCTCATTGGTTTAATTTCTTAATCCTTAAATTTAAATTTGTACATTGAAGTATTAAATAAGATAATTGTAATTCAAATTAAATTTTTCTATATTATTTTTTAATTAAAAATATAATATTTTTAGCAGAACTAATTAATTTAAGTAATAAATGTTTTAGGAATCAATTAAATAAAAAGGCATTATCAATTATCAAATCTATTTGATTAAAATTTTTGTTTAATTAATTTAAACAATTACTATTTAACATAGATTTGTCACATTTAATAGATAACTCTAATTCACTTTCTTTTATACATTAATAAGAAAAACATCACATTGACACACATAATAACATAATTAAATAATAAAAATAATTTATTTTTGTTGACAAAATTATAAATAATAACAATAATTTATTTTTGTTGACAAAATTATAAATAATAACAATAATTTATTTTTGTTGACAAAATTAAAAATTATAACATTCAATCAAATTAGGCATTTGAATGAAGAAACACACAAGGAATGAATACAACTCCATAGTTTAATAGAATATAATAAATCTAAAATCAAAACTCACATCTATACTAAAATGTACTAACATATCTAAACATCTATATAAAATCAAAATAAAAAATATTAAAAAATTTAAAACAATATAATTATTATTATTTTTAATTTGAATAATGTATCTATTAATTGGAAAAAAAAATATAATTATTTTCACCCTGGTCCTTTTTAAATATTTTTATAGAAATGGATTTGGTATCTTGTGTCTTGGTCTATTACTTAGCATCTTTGATCTTCTTCTTGGTCCGTTAGATATCTTCTCCGGTGTTGTGCTTTCTGGTGGTTTGTTACTTGGTGCTTGCTACTAGTGCTGCTGGTGCTCTCTTACTTGGTGTTCTTATATTTGCCGCTGATCATCTGGTATCTGGTGCTCCACGGCCAGCCTTAAACCTCACATACTAAGTAATATACTAAACCTTAAAAATATCAGTCAAATCTGAATGTGTAACATTTTCAAACCTAAAAATCAAAATTTAATGTGTGTGATTAAAATGTCCCGATACTATGCTACTTAAAGATGTTGTGGTTTGCTACCCAATGTTCTTCTACTTACTGCTGGTCGCATGCAACTTTTTGCTACTGTATTTACTGCTAGTACTGGTCTGCGATCAAGTGGTATGCTACTCAGTGCTACTGTTGGTTTGCTAGTAAGTAATGTTGTTGGCCTACCATATGGTGGTTTGCTACTTCGTGTTGTTGCTGGTTTGTTACCTAGTGTTGATCTACTTGCTGTTAGACTACCATTGCGTGTTGATGCTGGTTTGCTACCTAGTGTTGATCTACTTGTTGTTGGTGATCTATTACTTACTATTGCTGGTGGAATACTACTTCGAGCTCTTGTATTTAGGACAGGTGGTGGTATTCTATGTTTTTCTCTTCCATTTGTTATTGTTTCTCTTTTACTTACTAGTGTTGTTGGTCTGCTATTTGAGAGTTTGCTGCTTAATGTTGTTGGCAGTTGATTATTTCGTCGTTTGTCAATTTGTGCTACTGGTGTTTTGCTACCTAGTGTTGTTCTGCTACTTTTTGCTGCTAGTTTGCTACCTAGTAGTCTTGTAGTACCTGTTGCTGGTCTGCTACCTGCCATCATAAACAAACATTAACATAGATTAGACAAAACAAAGAAGCTACAACATCACTGGTAAAGCATCAAAAAGCAGGTATTGAGTACTTAATATAGGCCAACCATAACGACATCACATATTTTCAACAACATTGTTGCTTACTGCTGTACTCGTAACCGTCAAATTCATAAGTACTATAACCTGCTCTTCCATGTCATTAGGGTCTAAATCTTTAAACACATGCTCAAACTTTCCTTTTACAGTAGTTTTTGTTTTTAGATTTATCAGGCATGGGAATATCATGGGTTTTCATGTAATTAAAAGTTTTTCAGCTAGGCATTTGTAGATTAGAACGAACTGAAAATATTCAGTATTAATCTAGAAGAGGTATATGTGGCTTTGTTGAATGTAGAGGATAGGCTTAAAGAGTTGATATGTGAGTAGCAATGGTTCTCAATCATTTATGGTTAGAATATAATACAAGATAAACTACATCAAAAACAAATATTAAATGAAAGGAATCAACATGAAAATAATAAAAGAAAATAGAATCAATCAAAGGATAATCAATATGGAGAAATCACAAAGACAATTCTAATGGAGTAAAATCTATCAGATGTCACAATTGTGGAGAAGAGGGGCATAAAAGTGATTAATGTTCTAGGAAATAACACATATGGGGACAATGAAAATACTATCAAAGAAGGCAATCAATTTTTTCCTAAGAAGAGGGTGATCATAATTGTGAATGGAGGATGACTATGGATCCGCAACATAGAAATTAAGAATCAATGTATAAAACACCTAAATGTAGGAACCTCAACAACAATTTATTCTCATTGATCACATGATACAAACATTACAAATGCTCAATATTACAAAATTCAATTTCATAATTACTTGATCAACTATTATTTGATGCTTAATTCATTATAAGATTCCTCATTATTGAAAGGAAAGCATAAGAGCAAAAACAAACTTCCTAATGCAAACCCTGAAGGAGAGTGAATGCAAATTTCTCTATGAACCCCTAAATAGCATTACAGATAAAAGAAAGACACACACAAATAAATTTCAGATTTAACATTAACACATGACACAAAAGATTTAACATGGGAAAATCCTTTCGAAAAAAACCCACCACACCAAAGCTCAAATCAATTGTATTATAATTAAAAACTATTACAAACACTATGTAGAGTCTATGCTCTTGTAGGTGTCTTCAACTATGATCTCTAATTCCAGCTGAATTTTGGCAACATAACAATGCCTTTGAAAGATAGTTCACACTACTTCTCTTCTGCAACACATTGTATTTATAGTGTACATTGCAAAAGGAAGCAGCTTCTCAAAAATGTCCAAGTTCAATGTGTCTACAACATATAATTAAAATATTTCATTGTGCACAACTCTTTCATAAAAAAATATTCAATAAAAATATTATTTATTCCACAAATGCAAGGTGTCCAAAAAATTAAAGCCTTTTGCCAAAATAGAACTTTCTATTCTTCTACAAGTCTATCCATGTGGAATATTTGGTCCCACCAAGAATCTTTCCAAATTTGTGCTCAAAGGGAACGAGAAGCAATCACCATGTGTCACAAGGAGGGGGTTTTGAAGAGCTCCAAAGAAATTTTTTCCTTCAAAGTTCCCTCATTGTGACAAGTGTCACAATTTTGCTTCCTCCTCAACGCTTGTTGCTTGCACTTTAGAAATTTATATTATAATAATTAATTAATTAAAAAAACATGCAAGAACAATAAAATAATAAAATAAAAAACACTTGGGACTCATAAGGTTGAGGCGCCTTCATCCCAACAATCTCCCACTTGACGAAGACCTTACAAGATTCATCATATCACTGCTTAGGACCCAAGCCCCATCAAACCAACACACCAACTAAACTTTTATGTGGTCACTAGATTTGTGAATGCATCAACAAAATTCACTAGTGTATACCTTTTCCAACTTCATCTTTCCATCTTCTACCATTTCACAAACAAAATGAAACCACACATCAATGTGCTCTGTTCTGGCATGCAAAGTAGGATTCTTTGCTAGGCAAATGGCACTCTGGCTATCACAACAGATAGTGATCTATTTTGTATCAAAACCAATGTCCAAAAATAGTCTCTTAAGTCAAATAGCCTCTTTGCAAGCATGGGTAGCTATCATGTACTTATCTTCAGTTGTAGATAAAGCGACCACAACTTGTCTCTTGCTCATCCAATTTACTGCACCACCAAATATTGTGAACACATATCTACTGTGGGATATCCTTCTATCAATGTCACCAGCCCAATCAATGTCAACATATGAAGGAATACTAAAGGAATATTGAGGTTCAGTAGGATTACCTTGGAAATGTAGGGAATACTCATAACTACCCCATAAATATATGAACACTCTCTTCACTACATCCCAATGCATCCATCCAGGATTAGCCATAAAATGACTAAGGACTCCCACTGCTTGGAAAATATCTAGCCTCATAGAAACCACAATATACAATAGGTTAGCACTAACACTTGGATAAATAACTCTAGTCATGTGCTCCATCTCGACAGGAGACTTTGCATAGTGTTCCACATAAAGCTTTGTCCCCTGTAGAACAAGAACAACTAACTGTCTATAATCTATCATGATGAATATTTTCAACACAGAGTCCACTTACTTTCTCTGGATGATCCATACCTTTCTATTAGCTCTATCTCTTCTGATATCCATTCCCAAAATATAATATAACTTGTTGCACCTAGATATTTCATCTCAAACCGTGCTAAAACTTGAAACTTCAAATGCAAAATCATTCTCTTCCCATTCCTAATGAACAACATATAATCCTCATACAAGACAATAATGTGAATATAACCATTTTCAGCTTTGTAATAGACACAATTATTAGATTTTGATCTTATAAATCCGAGTGACAACACATAGGTGTTGAATTTTTAGTACCACATTTTAGGATATTTCTTAAGACCATAAAGAAATTTCTTCATCTTGCATACCAGATTCTCTTTACATTTCTCCACAAAGTGCTATGGTCATGACATGTAAATCTCCTCCTCCAAAACACCATGAAAGAAATATCTTCACATTCATTTACTCGACTTCAAAATCATGAGCTGCTACAAGTGATAGAAAAAGTTGAATGGATGTAAGTTTAGCTACTAGAGAGAGTTTCTCCCCATAATCAATTAGGTCCAACTAAAAATATCCCTTAGTGACCAGTTGTGCCTTGTACTTCTAAACAGTGCCATTAGGACCTAGTTTCTTCTTGAACACCCATTTACAACCAATGAGTTTGCATTGCTCAGGCAAAGGTACTATATCCCATGTCCCATTCTTCTTTAATGAAACCAACTCTTCATTCATGCATACATATTGCCTCCCTAATAGTCTTAGGCTCATCAACATTAGAAATCAAAGCAAAGATACAATTAGAATCTAACAATGAATAACCATATCTTTTAGGTTGCTGCCTATCACATATAGACCTCCTCAAATACTGAGGTTGAGGATCTTGTTCCTCTTCTAAACTATCCAAGCTTCTAGAACTCTCCTCATCATCAGTTTGCACAAGAATATATAGCTCGTCTCTCATAGGAAGGTGGACTCTGAACTACCTCCTTCTGCTTCTCTTCCTTCTCTGGCTTCATATCAATTATGGAAGGTTTCATATCTTTAATGATTACACTTCTACTGTAGAGAACCTTCTTTAGAACTGGCTCCCAAAGCTTGCACCCCTTCACACTGATACCATAACCAATGACTATACATTTAACTGCCTTGTTCTCTAATTTAGATCTCTTTTCATTAGGCG
The DNA here is from genome assembly GCF_030272615.1 of Cryptomeria japonica. Taxonomy (NCBI): domain Eukaryota; kingdom Viridiplantae; phylum Streptophyta; class Pinopsida; order Cupressales; family Cupressaceae; genus Cryptomeria; species Cryptomeria japonica. The sequence goes on along the minus strand of NC_081408.1, from coordinate 157,670,987 downwards.
CATGAGCATAGGCCTTATAACTAAAGACTCTAAGATGTCTCATTGAGGTCATTTTACCAGACCATGCTTCCATAGGGATATTTTCAACAAGTGTCAAAGTAGTAGATCTATTTATTAGATAACATGTAGTGGCAACTGCCTCAGCTTAGAACTTTTTTTCAAGGCCAACACCACTTATCATACTCCTAACCCTCTACATCAATGTTTTGTTCATCCTCTCCACAAATCCATTTTGTTATGGTGTATATGGAGTTTTCTTATATGTTTCTCGTTGTCCTTAGAGAACCTATCAAACTCAATAAAACAAAACTCACCACCATTTTCTATCCTCAAACACTTAATTTTCCTACCAGTTTGATTTTCAACCAAGGACTTAAATTCCTTGAACTAACTGAAAACTTCAGATTTAATTATGAGGAAATAAACAAATGTCATTCTAGAATAGTCATCTATGCAAGAAACAAAGCACACAAATCTATTTAAAGAAGGCACATTAACTGGACCAAATACATTAGAATGAACATAGTTGAAAACTCTAGAAGACTTTTGAGAACTCGAAAAAATAAGAAACATGGTGTTGCTTTCCATAAATGTAATGTTCACAAAATTCAAATTCAAGATTACAATTATTAAGGCCTTTGACAAAGCTCTTATATTTCAAGGCTCATAAGCTCTTTTTACCTATGTGTCCAGGTCTTTAGCACCACAACATTGCCTTCTCATCTGGGAGCTTCATCTCCAAAGCATCAACACCCTTAGGTACCTAGAAAGCATGAACATCGGATATTGATACAACAATTTTCTTCTCTTCTTGATTTGATGGTGATGATAAATATAATCCAAATCCCTTTTCTTGGACTTGAAAGAAGTGCTATTGCATTGAACCCTGCATGCATATAGCTTATATAGAGTGCCTAATCAAACACCCTTAGAAAGAACCATAGAACCTCTGGTCATCTTGCATCCACCTTGTGAGAAAATAATATACACTTCCACATCACTCAGCTTATAGATGAAAGAAATTTTCAAGCCAAACTAGGAATGTAGAGTACACCATCAATCCCCTTCACTCATCAGGGAATTGGATCTTGACTCTACCACAACCAATAATTTTCAAGTGAGAGTCATTACCTAAGTACACCTTCCCACCATCATATTCTACATGCTTGGAGAACCAACCCCTGTGAGAGATCATGTGGAAAGAATAACCCATGTCAATCAACCATACATCTTCCAACGCATGGGTTGGCAAGCCAACGAAAAAATAATCTGCATCATCTTGAGAGGATCGATGAAAATCAAAATCAGAGGCTTTCTTATTTTCCTTTTTCTTCTCCTCTTTACAATATTTTTAGAAATGACCGAACTTGTCACAGTTCCAACATTTAGCCTTGGACCTTTTACTTGGAGACTTTGATATCCCTATAGATTTTGACTTTCCTTTCTTCTCCTTCATCTTTCCTTTCTCCATTGATCTACCATGAGCAAAAAGGGCCTCCTTGGCCATCTTAGAAGAATTCCACCGCATTTCTTCAAAGAATAGCGAAGTAGCCACATCTTCCATCTTGAAAGTGTTTGTTGTGCTTCCAGCAACCATAACCAAGTGGTCCCAAGAATTAGACAAATAATGTAATAGGAGCATGCAACATTCTTAATCATTAATTTTTACACCAACAAAGTTTAGTTAGGAAGCTATCATGTTGAATGCATTGAAATGATCTGCAATAGATCCTCCTTCCTCCATTCTCACAGAATACAACTTCTTTATCAGAAATTTTTTTATTTAGCAAGCATTTTTCCAAAGAATAGCTATAGTATTCTCTTCATGAATATTCAAGAGTGTAGAGTTAGCCAAACAGAGTCTTATCAGACCCTTATCTTTTTGATCCATTGTATCCCAAACATCTCGGGATATAGTCTAAGGTTTTTGATAATCTATCACATCCCTAAGGTCTCTGCCAATGAGCATGTCCTCCATTTTGAGTTTCCACACCTCAAAATTGTCACCATTGAATCTATCCATTTCAATCTTTCCAGATGTGCCTTCTATCTCTAATCTATAACTGGGTTAAGAAACTTATACCTACAAAAACTCCCACTAAAAAGAACATGCACAAAAAAACCTACAAGCCACCAACTAGCCAGGCTTCGATATCAATTGAAAGGAAAGTAGAGGAGTGGAAACAAACTTCCTAATGAAAACCTCCAAGGAGAGTGAATGAAAATTTCTTTGCAAACCCTTAAACAATATTATAGATAAAGGAAAAACACACACAAATAAATTTCAGATTTAACATAAACACATGACACAAAAGATTTAACATGACAAAGCTCTTTCAAGGAAAAACCAACCACACCAAAGCACATATCAATTGCATTACAGTAAAAAACTATTACAAATAATATGCAGAGTCTATGCTCTTGTAGGTGTCTTCAGCTATGATATCTAACTCTAAAATAATTTTGGTAGTATAACATCTTTTAAAAATACTTCACACTACTTCTCTTCTACAACATATTGTATTTATAGTTTACATTGCAAAAGGAAGCAGCTTCTCATAAACGTCTACATTCAATGTATCTACAACATATAATTAGAAACTTCCTTTGTGCACAACTCTTTCATAAATAATATTTAATATAAATATTATTTATTCCACAAATGCAAGGTGTCCAAGAAAATCAAGCCTTTGCCAAATAGAACTTTCTATTCTTCTCCATGTCTATCCATGTGGAAGATTTGGTTCTGATGAGAATCTTTCCAAATCCATGCACAAAGGGAATGAGAAGAAATCACCATGTGTTTCAAGGAGAGGGTTTTGAAGAGCTCTGAAGAAAATTTCTTCTCCAAAGTTCCCTCATTGTAAAAAGTGTCACAATTGCGCTTCTCGCTCAATTCTTGTTTCTTTCACTTTTGCAAATTTATATTATAACATTAAATTAGTTCAAAAAAACATGTAGGGAAAATTAAAAATTATTAAAAAACACTTGGGACTCCTAACGTTGAGCTACCTTTATCCCAACAATTATATAGAGGTTGTTGCAACTTATATAGGCCATTCTAGAACATATACTGACTTATCTTAATAGCAAATATTTAATATTTTTTTCTTTTTTATCCTTATCTCTATAATGTTTTACATTTATTGTTTGTCTCGTACATTTAATGGTGGGATAAATCACACCTTCCAACACTCCAACTAGCTTCTACCACAAATATATTTTCCTTTTGAATGCATTATTTTTTCCTTTTTTCTATCATAACCAACTCTTAAGACATACTCAAATTGTTTCCTTACATGATGGATTGAAAGCATGTCTAGGATCTTCAGGGCTTCATCCAACTACTACTATAGTGTTTCAAACAATTTATTTTTAAAACTTTAAAAGTTCAATCTATAACTTTCTTACAAGAGCACTATCTATAAACATCTTACAAGAGAATGATTTAGTTTGGTCAAAAGTATTATTTTATTATTTCCTTTGAATGTATTGAAATATTTCATGAGTTCTATCATTTTTCACATATGAACATTTGTACTTGAACAAATTTTTGACCATAACTATAACCTTTCTCCAATTCGAAACATATCTCCTTTGACAATCCATTTGCATGCAACTGAACATACATTCATTTTGAATTATTTATTCCAACACATTTTTCCATAGTGATTATTCAATCCACATATTGTACAATGATGAATATCACAACACATTTCCTTTGTATTTCCATTATTATTACCATGAGAACACTAATTCCATTGTATTGCTTGAATAAATTTGTTTGAATCTATAACACTTGTAATACCATCTCCTTTACCTATGATGTATCCAAGAAGTTCATATTTTGGTCCCATTATTGGTTCTATAGGATTTCTTATTCCTTGTTCACATTCTCTTCAAGATTTGTAGAATCATTACCACCTTTTTCTTCACTCTGTTTATCACAAATAACCTTAGCATAATTTTACTTAATATTGGGATTAAGGTGTCTAAATCTTAGAGTCACAATATGTGTATTTTATTTTATTACATCCAGTTTGGAAATCCAAAAATGAGGGAACTTGTATCATAGGCTGCTATATTGGAACTATGATGACTTGTTTTATTTATTATAGTGGTTAGTAGCTTAGTGGAAGAGTCACAAAGAGTTATTATTTGGAAATTGGTATTTATGATTTGAGTTCACTTTTGACAAGTGGTAAGAGGTAGGTGCTGCATATGGTAAGGTGACTATTATGAATGAGTTATGCTTTTTTTTTGGAAGTCACTATGTGCAACATATCATGGGATTAGGAAGTTGTTTTTTATGGCACCTTATACCTCTTTGAATTTGAAGTTGGTTTTGCAAACCATGGGTGTTTTTTTGCTTGTGTTGAGCTCTATAAATATGTGGCTTGTTAGTGCATTTTGTATGATAGGATGGATATCTTCGGAAAAGCTCTTATGTGTTAGATATTCTCTAGAATTATATGTTGTTGTCTTTACTCCTGAAGAGAATTGGCTCTAGGCTTCATATTGTAACTGTTGGTTGTTGTTGATGATAGAATTGAGTTTGGCTTTTGGAGTGTTGATTTTTTCTTGAAAGGATTTTACCACATATATCTAGTGTTGTGAGTTTATTTATTTAAATATGATTTCACATATATTTATCTAATTTATAATAGTTAAGGGTTTGTAAGAATTTTTTACATCATATGTCATGTTACATTTAGTACTTAAAAGTATTTCTACACTTGGCTTTCTTTCAAATGGTATCAAAGACTGACCAAATTTGTTATTCTTGTTGGGTTGATGTGTTTTGAGTACTAATCTAATTTTGATGGGAGTTCTACAAAGGAATGTTTTAAAACCTTGTTGTAGGATTGATATGGAAAGCACATCTAGTAGAATAGAGATGGAGAAGTTTCATTTTAAAAAAAATTGAATTGTGGAATCTCAAATTAAAGGACACGCTCATGAATAAATATCTATAGGTTACAATTTCTTTGATGAAACCTCAAACTATAGTGCAAAATGTATGGGGTACAATGAATCAAAAATATAAGGGTATGTGATAAGAATCTATTTGGTTGGATTTGTGCTCTTGAATGTTCAAGAGGAGATTATTGTAGCTATAATCTGGAAAAACATTACTTATATTTATTAGGTAAAATCCTTGCTAAATAAGTTAATCCTGAAAAAGAAGTTGTATTCATTGAAAATGGATGAAGGATAATTTTTTCATGATCACATGAATGCATTTAATATGGTGGTTTCTCAACTAAATTATGTTGCTATCAAGATTGATGATCAAGAAAAACACATGCTTTTGTTATGTTATTTGCGAGACTCATTATATCACCTTGTGATAGGCATTGGAAGCACATAAACCACTACAGGATGTGGTTTCTTCATTTCTATTTGAAGAGATGCAAACAAAATCTTCCTGATATTGCTAAGGGGGCCCTAGTTTCTCATGATGGAAAAATGGAGAAAGGAAAGACGAAAGGAATGAAAGGTAAATCTGATTCTCTAGGAAGACCTAAGTCTCCTAGTTAAAATTATAAGGTAAAATATTGGAAGTACAAAAAATTTGGTCATTTCTGAAAAGAGTGTGAGGAGATAAAAAAGAAAGGTAAAAAGGATTTCTCAAATTTTGACTCTAAAAAACATCTCAAGATGAAGTAAATTCTTTTGTCATATCCTTGGAAACACATGCAACAAAAGATGTGTGGCTCATAGATTTAGGTATCTCTTTCCACATGACCTATCAAAGAGGTTGGTTTTCAAAGTGCGAAGAGTTTTATGGTGGGAAGATGTATATGGGTGATGACTCCCACTTCAAGGTCATTGGCCATGGAAGAGTTAGTATCCAATTCTCTGATGGAAGAACGATGGGAATTGATAGTGTACTATATATCCTTCATTTGATACATCACCTATTTTTAGTTAGCAAGATAAGTGATGTGGATGCGTAAATTATTTTTTCAAGCAGTGGACATAAGATGACTAGAGGATATATTGTAGAGGATATATTGTTCTTGCTAAGGGTTTTTAGATTCACAACTTGTATATGTTGGATACATGCATGATACAGTGTAATAGTGCTTTTGTTAAGTCCAAGAAAAGGATTTTGGATTCTTCATCTCACCATGATATGAAGAAAAAAATAAGATGTTTCAATTTCTGATGGTTATTCTTTCTAGGTACCTAAGAATGCAAAAGGTTAAGTGAGAAACGGTCAAAATTAGAGAAAATGGTGGTTAAGTGTATCTTTATCAACTATGGTGTCTTTATGAAAGGCTACAAGATTTGGCATGTAGTTGTAGAGAAGGTTCTCTATATTAGAAATGTGATATTTTGTGAGTTGAAAGCTTCAACTATTGATTTGCAACTAGAGAAGGAAGATAAATAGAAGAGAAGGCAATTCAAGTACCATATACTCCAATAAGAAATGAAATACATACTCTTGTGAGACTTGATAATGAATAGAGATCAAGTAGCTCTAAATTTTTTGAAGAAGAAAAATAACCTCAATATAAACAATTGAGGAGGTCTACCCATGATAGGCAGTGACCTGATAGATATGGTTATTTACCAGAAAGTTTTGGATATTCTTTGTTGGATTCCAATTCCATATTTGCTTTGATTGCTAACACTAATGAGCCAAGGGCTATTAGAGAGGCTTTTGGTATGGGTGATGTAGATTCTCTAATGGAAGCCATTAATAAAAAATGGCTACATTGAAGAAGAATGCTAGATGAGATCCGGAACCTTTTCCTAAAGGATGGAAACCTATTGGATATAAATGGGTATTCCAAAAGAAAACATGTCCAGATGGTAGTGTTGAGAATTATAAAAGATGATTGGTCATAAAGGGGAATTCTCAAGTGGAGGGAATTGATTATTGAGCAAAATTCTCTCTTGTATCTAAGTTGACACCCATTCAATTCATGTTATCACTTGTACTAGCTTATGACTTGGAAGTTCAATGGATGGATGTGAAGACAATATTCCTTCAAGGTGATTTGGAGGAGGAAATTTACATGTTACAACTAGAGAATTTTATCGAGAAAGGTAAAGATAACATTGTTTGTACCTTGTTGAAGAAATCTCTCTATGGTCTGAAAAAGTCTCCTAAAACTTGGCATCAAAAGTTTGTCTCCTATGTGTTGTATTTTGGGTTTTTTTAGTACGTCTCCCTGTCTCATCCTTTATGAGAGGGTGTGATATACACTTTTAGATTTGTGATCTGATAGTCTCTTTGACAATAGAGTAAGCATTATGATTAATATAGATGAAGTTATGTCCTAGACTAATACGTTGATCAGGCTTATGCACTCACTATTCATGTATGGATTATATTGCTTAGGAGGATATAATGGAATCTTGATTATGCTAACCCCATTCCATGAATATGATAGTGATTGATTTGATGCTATGATGATTATGATTCTCTTCTAGTGTCTTGATGATAGGGACGATGTCATAACACTCATTATGAGCGCGCACACACACACACATATATAGATACATATATATATAGATAGATATATATATATATATACATATATATATATATATACATATATATATATATATACATATATATATATATATATATGTATATATATATATATATATATGTATATATATATATATATATATATGTATATATATATATATATACATACATACATACACACACACACATATATATATATATATACATATATATATATATATATACATATATATATGTATGTATGTATATGCATATATATATATATATACATATATATATATACACATATATATATATTGTTGCATATGTTGTGTTATCGGTGGTTGCATGATTGCAGGTATCAGACATTGACTCCACTTGATCTCACAAGTTTGAGCATGTCTTTATCCCAATGGCAAGTTGTCAGAGATGGCATGTGTTTCCCTCTTACACTCTAGGCTTAAGTTTTTCACCTTGTCAATTGTGTTGTGGCACAAGTTGGTGCCTGGTCTCACAGGTCTAAGCATGTCTTTATCCCAATGGCAAGTTATTAGAGATAGCATGTGTTTTCCTCTTACACTCTAGGCTTAAGTTGTTCACCTTGTCTTTTGTGTTGTGGCGCAAGTTGGTGGCTAGAGTCTTGTCTCAATGTTCGACCCTTTTGTTGGACTACCTTAAGTTGTTGTGAGTATGTGATTAATATTTAATTAATATATTTGATACCATAGTTAATTTATTTGATAGTTGATTATTTGGATGATTATTTAATATTTATTTGAATTGTCTTGATTAATTATTATTGAGCTTAATATATTTGCTTAATACTTAATTGATTTATTTGTGCTTTGATATTTATTTAATTTGGTTGAGTGATATATTGTTTAGTTGATTATTTATTTATTTATTATTTAATTACTGGTTGAGTATTGTGTATGTCCATACATTTATTTATTTGTTATTATTTATTTGCCTACTCTTGTTATGGTTGGCCCCCTTGGGATTTATCAATGTGAGGATATTGTTATTTAATTGTTTGTTTGTTTATTTATATTATTTGTGGTTTTACATTTAAATAGAGCATTTATTTGTATTGCCTTTGATTTATTGTAATTATGATTAATTTTTTATTTGATTTAATTTAATTATTTATTGTTATTTAGTTAATTAATTGTTGTGGAAGTTATTTATACAATTTTATTTGATATATTATTTATCCCTTGGATTTTATCCATATTGACTTCTATTTAATTAATTTATGCATTTACCATTGGGGGTTGATTATTATTAATAAATAAATATTTTTCTTGTTGCTATATGGTTAATTAAATATTATATATTTTACCTCCCCGTCTCGTGACTGGATGGATTATTTTGGGTAAGTAAATTATATTAAATATTGTTTTCCTCAAATTTATGTTTGGGTAGGTATATTTTATAGTTGAATCAAATATTTTTATTGGTTGTTGTTTTCCAATGTTTTGAGTGTTTATTTTTATTTGTCTTCCTGAGCATTCATGGGGGTTAGTTGGTTGGCTTCTTGGAGGTTACTCAGAATTATTTTGAAGGATTCATGCTTAGATTCGGAAGTTCTCTTCATCAGATTTCATATGCCATTGTTCCAATTTTTAGGTCACTTTTTGCATGCCCTATTCTCAGTTTTGCTTCAGGAAAGATTGCTAGCCATTGTTTGTAATCAATAGTTTTGGGAGTTTTGGAAATGAATAATCATTCTATTTTTCATTAAATTTGAAAGATTAATTTGGGAAAAGGTTTATATATGATTTGTGAGAATGTGTATTGTTGGAAAAGCTCTTTTGAAACATTGTTGATTTGGAATTTCCTATGAATGTTTGTGGTTTTGATTTGGAGTTATTGAGGGTTTCTTGCCTTGTGTATTGTGATTTAGAATCTCTTCATATCGTTTATTATTCTGATTTGGAAGTTTAGGAAGAAGTTGTTTTGTGTCTTAGATTTTGTAAGATAATATCGGCAGATGTTGATCAATTGTTGTATTTGTGTCTCATTGGCCTTAATAAAGCCTTGGTTTGATTTTATTTTGGTTTTTGGGACTTTCTGGGTTGGTTTTATGCCTTTTCTAAGTCAGTGATCAAATCTGGGCAATTTTGAGTTCCTCAGGGTTTTGTTTAGGTGCAAAAGTGCTAAACTAGTATCGGTATATGTTTTGATAGTTTTGCCCCTTCTTCATTGGGTTTTTCTGATCTATTTTAACTCTAGAGGATTGGATATGATGTGTTTGATATTTTTGGGGCATTGAGCTATTTAAATTTTCTGTAATTGGATTCCTTTGAGCTGCGAAAAGATGTTTTATACTTTTTTGTTGAGGTTTTGTATTGTTGCTCCATCAAATTGAGTGAATCCTTGTTGTTTGTGGTTAGATTTATTGTTGCTCTAGCGAGAGGATATGATGTGTATTGTTGTAGAGGATTGTACAAATCTATTGCTGTGATGTTTAGCCTCTATTTGTATGTATTTCTCCTTCTTAAGGCTTTTAATTATGGTTGCAATTTGGTATTATGATCTTGTAGGCTTGATTCTTGATGTATAGTCTTTGTGGATTTTTATGGCTATCATTTATGATTTAGAATCAATGTTCATGTGATGGTGTTGTTATGTTCACCCTAAGGTTATGGTCCATGGTTGGGAGAGTGGGCTCTTGCATGTTTAGGACCAGGGTCATGAGCAATACACTCTAAGAGGTTCCTAGAGAGGATACTTAGGGTCTAGAACTATCATGGAACTACATGAAGAGTTTATGTTTAATTGCAAGTGATAACCATAATACATGATTACTGAGTTTGGTTAATTAGGAATTCATCCAATCAAGGTAATTGAATTATTTTATGGTGCCCCACCTCATATCCCTTGAGTGTTGACTCAAAATGAGCTTGGGAAGACCGTTGGAGAGGTAAATCGATCTCCCTTGATCGGCTCCAAGGTGGAGATGGCTCCATATGTCTCTAAAGGTATGGCATGGCGCCTTCTTTGTTAGGATATTATGTGATGACACTCTTCCCTGCATGTGTCCATTATCCTTATGCATTTATTGTTGATTATGCCTCTGGGAGTTTATTGATTTATGTTTAGCTTTGTGATGTGTTTTGGTTATTGTTCTTAGTTGTTATCTTGTTGTTGCCTTGTTGAGTCCCTTAGTTGTTAGGTGTCAACCTAGGTCTTGAGTGTGAGTTGGAACCCCATGTCATCTCCTAGCACGGGGTGTGGATCCTATTTGGTTCCACATGGATGGGTGGTTGAATGCCTTCTTCCATTGGGATGTTTTTCATTGGATGCTTGCATGCATGGATATGGAATTATATTATCTCATCATATGGAAGGATCTTTGGAGCATAATCTATGAAATTGGAATTGATATCATGTGTTTTTGTATCTTGGGATAGATGTAATAGTAAGAAAACTATGAAATTAATTTCTTGTGCACATATGTATTAGGACTTGTAGTAGGTTGATTTTATAATGAAATATATTGGAAAGAATAATTGTAAATGAATATTCAATGTGTATGTAAATCTAGATTAGATAGGATTTAAATGGTTGAGTGATATGATTAGATTATCTTGTGTATATCTTCTGGATGGTAGTGGATATGTTAATGATCATGTATGATTTGATTGAAAGATGTTAATACTTAATATTAGTTGTCTTTGAAATATGGAAAAGAATGGGCAGTTGTAGATTTGTATGGACTCTATGGTTCTTCTTTAGGCAGAGCTAATTTATATGTATCGAGATATTATATTGATTCATGATGACATTGTAAATGTAAAGGAGGCTATGTACTTGTACCATGTATTCTTATGTTATAGGATAATATGATGAGGTAGTCGAGATTATGAGCTTGTAATAAAATAATATGTTGTATTCTTTAGAAGTTGTAAGAATGTCCATTAGGAATAGAAGAGATAGAGATCTATGTGGAATAAGATTTGAAGTGGTTAGTTATGTGTATAGACTTATATATGGTTGTGTATATGTTATCTTGATGGAATGTGTGATGGACTTAGGGAAGGAAATAAATTATATTGTTTAAATGTTTGATAGTGCTATTTGGATTCATATTAGGTTAGATGGTTAGTGGAGAAATGAGAAAATTAGGAACACATGGAATTGGTGTTTTAAAATGAACTTAGAGAGTTAATGGGATTGATAGGTGTGCATTGGAAATGAATGATTCTCATGTTAGAAGGGAAGTATTGAGAATAAATTAAATGAAATGGGTATAAGTGGTTTTATGTTATAGATGTATTTTTTTGGATTTGTTGATAGTAAGTAGTGAAATTGAAGTACCCTAGGGAATAAAGGAATGAATGAAAGGATAGATGAATGGATATATGTGAATGGTTAAGATATTATTTATTCTTGTGTTATATTTTGTATTGGATATGGTCATGTTGCAATTTTTTATGCATATATGTGAAGTAAATCCACATTTGGAGTAATGATAATTTACTATGCTGCATTATTAAATGTTTAAAAAAAATTAATCACTATTTGTTAGTTAGTTTAGTTATTTCCTCTAGGGTATTTTTGTGGGAATTACAATTTTAGAGATCTAAATGTAACCATTGTGTATATTATTAATTTTAAAATGGTCACATTATTATCATAGTCCTATATGTAGATGATATGTTATTTATTGGGAATGGTAGAGGAATGATTTTAGATTTGAAGTCTCAATTATTAACAAAATTTGAGATGAAATATCTAGGTGCAACAAGTTATATTCTTGAGATTTAAATCATTATAGATAGTGATAGTATAAAAAGTTTCATGAGCCAAAGTAAGTATGTTAACTATGTGTTGGAGCGATTCATTATGACAATTTGCTAGCAGTTTGTTGGAAAAAATATTTCTATAGAGAATTGTTCAAAATATCCTATTGAGATGGAGGACATCTCTAGAGTACCTTATGTGAGTGTTGTTGGTAGCTTGATGTATTTAATGATCTATATGAGCTCACACATTGCCCAAGTAGTGGGATTCCTTAGTCAATATATGGCTAATCCTTGTAGGGTGAGTTGGGGTGTTATTAAGAGTGTGTCCAAGTATTTGAGGGGTACATCTAAGCATTCCTTATGTTTACATGATTATCCTTTTAGAGCTAATAATTCAATTTGCATTTGTAGATATCAGGATTCAGATTAGACAGGTGACATTGACACCAAATGATCTACTAGTGGATATGTTTTAACGATGTTCGGTAGTTCTGTTAGTTGGATAAGTAAGTTGTAGGATATAATCACTTTATCCACTACAAAAGAAGAGTACACTCTAGCTACTCATGCTTGTAAGTAAGCCATTTGGCTAATGACATTATATTCTAATATTGGTTTTGACATAGGTAAAATTACTATCTGTTGTGAAAGTCCAAGTGATATTTGTTTAGTGAATAATTATACTTTCCATGCTAGAACAAAGAATATTGTGGTTAAGTTTCTTTTTGGTCCTAATATGGTGGAAGATGGAAAGGTAAAGATGGATTAAGAAAAGTCTAAAGATCAAAATGTTTTTCTCTATCCTTAAATTTTCTCACTAATGTCCACTAGATAATCATAAGTTTCAACTCATCATCCTGAATTATCATTCTAAATGCATAGGTTTTGCTTTGTTCTTCAAGGTTTGTGGAGTCACAACTATAAGTGGTAATAAGATTAGAGGATAAAATTTAATTTAAAAAACTTGAACTGAATGAGTATGAATTCTATCCAATAGCAAGATGCTCACTTATAGTCTAAATGAAATTCATAAATGAATAAAGTTTGTGAGGCATTTCTCTTGATCTTGTGGCATCTAACTTGATGGCCTAAAGGATTGCAACAAATTTACGAACATAAGTAAAGTTTCATATAAAAAAATAAATATATGTGTACATGTGTGTGTGTGTGTGTAGATATGTATATATGTGTAAATAGATATGTATATATGTATATATGTATATGTATATACACATACATGCATGCACAAACACACACACACACACACACACACACACACACACACACACACACACACACACACACACACACACACATACAAATATACACATATACATACATACATATATATAGTATGTAAACATATATATATATATATATATATATATATATATATATATATATATATATATATATATATATATATATATATATATATATATATATATATATATATATATATATATATATATATATATATATACATATGTATACATATATACATGTGTAAACATATGTATATATATACATATGTATACATATATACATGTGTAAACATATGTATATATATAAATATGTATACATATATATACATATACATATATATATATATATATATATATAGATATATATATATATATACATATATATATATATATATATATATATATATATATATATATATAGATATATATATATATATAGATATATATATATATATTTGTATGTATGTATGTATATGCATATAGATATGTATATGTATATGTATATGTATGTATGTATGTATATATATGTATGTATATGCATATATGTATATATGTATATATATATATATATGTATATGTATATATGTATATGTATATATATACACATATATATGTATGTGTGTGTATCTATATGCGTGTATGTAAAGACACACACACATATATATATATGTATATATACATACATATATATATAAATACATACATATATATATATATATATAAATACATATATATATACATATGCATATATATACATATATATATACACATACATATATACACATACATATATGTAATGCCCCGCCAGGAAACGTCGAAGGGATTAAGCCATAACACAAGAATAGGGTGCAAATTTTTTTATTTTTTATTTTTAAGAGTTACACCACAATAAGATACAACAAGATATCAAAGATTCAGATTACATAGTGGAAGACATCAACTAACACCTAAAGAGTTTCCCAACGAGATTACCTAAATTTCACAATTCACTTAACTCACACAATTAATCCCATAAGTTGCACATCTAAATAACGAGATAATTCTTAATCAGGATAATTTCTTTCAAAAGATGGAAATATAAATCACAAGCAATGACTCATCCATTAAGATCTATTCATAATCTTCTTTCAAGCTTTTCATTCTAAATTACAAGCCATACACCTAATATCTTTACACACTAGGATTTCATCATAAACATATGAGATCTTTCAAGCATATTTAATTTCCTTAACAACAACTAAGTATATTCCATTACTCTAAGCTACATTCATTCATATTCCAACTTATAGCATTTTAAAAGACGATTACATACATACATCTATGATAAATCTCATCTAAATCACTTATGCATTCGAGCAACATGGCATTCAAGAAGGGACTGAGTATAAGCATTTAAAGTTAATTCCATTTATCCACTTAACCATTCTAACATAAGCTAATCATACATGATAAAGCTGAATAAAGGAAACATAAGAGAATACATCACATAACACCATAATGATCTCGGAGTTCACCCCTAAAGGGCTACATCTCCGGGTCTGCTTAACTGCAAGACCCCTCTGATAATTAATAAAGTTAAGAATACAAGAGGTTACACCATTACAATCCGGCCATCAAGGCGAAACATAAATAATATACAAACGACCGCATCGGTCAATTAATACATAAATGATCCTTGAAAAGAACAGGATCCAGCTGAACATAATCAAGGCTAAAACAAAGGTCCAGAAGAGCATCCACAAAACCGAGCCATCACCACCCAAGGTCTAACATGAAACCGACACTCACAAGGACAGATACAAGAGGATGACCCACAAAGGTACTCCTAATAGGACCAAACAACAAAACACTAGCGAACGTAGGGACAAGTGTCATCACACAACCTGGTATGGCTACCATGGCAAGTCTTCATAGGTCCCGGCCCCACACACTGGGTTACCCTGGCAACCTAATCTGAGCTTCCAGCCCATCCAAGCCTCATGTGGACCCACACATCCTCTCATGAAGACAAGGATGATGGTTTGCCATTTCAGGCCTTCTCACAGCATGTCGAGTCTATAATAGCACTCGTCCCATGTGTGAGGCACACTTATCTTACTTAGAAATTACATTCTAATCTACTGTTAGGTTATCACTTATTAGACTCACTTTCGACGGGTTACCCAGCAGCCACTTTGGGCGCAGCCCCCAATCGAAAGCCACTTTCCCATACGACACTAGACTAAACTCAAACGAACTCAAAAACCAAGGAATAGACATGGTCAGATGAATGGAGTTCAAGAAGGAGAAACAATCATCTGGTCAAACACGACTCAAGGATGATCACTTACTGACAGTACTCTAACTAGAGACCTGACAAACTAAGGTCAACCACGAATCATCATTCGACTCACACAAGAGGATATGACCAACTACGACAACACCACAAAATAACAGTCAACTCGAAACTGAGGACTGAAACAGGTACCCCAAATCATTCCACATGACAGGGACCTATAAAACAAAGCACTCTTGCCATTTCATAATTAAAAGCGAATACAAAAATTAAACTTGCATAGGCAATAAACAGAAAAGACAATATTCAATAGATGCAATCTTTTCGAATTGGTCTAAACATTAAATGTCGATCAAGTTTTCTACAAGATCCAAATCAGATTACAGTTATCTACCTCAACAAGGAGTAGGTTGTTCTTGGTTTTCTAACTCTTGAAGGTTCAAAGCATCGAACAGACATATAAAGCCATAAAGAGTTTTTAAACCAAATTCATATTAATAAAACTCAGACAACCATTAATCAAATAAATAAGATATTTAATCTCCAACTAAACATCATTAACGTACTGGTCTAAAACCGACCTCTACAGTTTCGTATTATTTCTCAAGCCCAGATGCATTATACGGATTACGGAAATAAAAATGTAGAAAGAGAATCTAAATGGAGATAATCATTTCTAAAGCATATCGTTTAAATTCAAATACCCAATGATAAATATTTCACTTACTTCTCAATTACTCAAATGATATGTTCTACGATAATATTTAACATCATCAATTAGTAATTACATCGTATTTCAACGATTTTCCAATAACATATTATTCTCTATTTTGTTTTTAAACAATACTACCTTAATTAGCCAAATGCTCTAATCAGCTAGAAGGTAAGATCTAGATTTATTAATCCAAGATCAATAAGAATATAAACAACAATATTCAATTGCGAAATAACAGTTCCAAAACTTAATTAGAAGGAGGGCATAAGTCACGAAATGAAGTTGAATAACAATTAACCTATAAACTCCATTATAAGATTAATCAATATTAAACTAACATTTGTCACGATTATGCCACCTAATCATAATTAAGAACTAATTAAAACTTAGCATTAAAATAACTTACCTTAAAATGATATTAAATATCATATGCATTTTCTTTTTGAATAATACAAAAAAATACATTAAAAAAAAAAAACATTTTTTAAAAACTATGATTTAAGAAAAAACACATAAAAACACAAGAGGCAAGGGCGGGGCCCACCTCCCAATTGGGATGGCTGGGCGCCCAACCCTAGCCGCAGGCGCGGGGGAAAACTCGTGGGCGGCGCCACGGTGGTGCCCGCAGGTCCGCGGCGCCCTGCGGCCACCGTGGCCCCTGCGGCCACCGCCGTGAGCCGCGGGCAACGCACAACGCGGTCCACCAAGGGACGGGGATGGAGGAGTAAGGGGGGATGAGCGGGGGAGGGGAGGAGGAGCGGGTGGAGCTCCGCTCCCCGCCCTCCAAACCCCAACCCACAGTTCATTTTTATTAAAAAAAAACTCGCCCAATTCGGTAGAAACAAATAC